>NC_072012.1:10342980-10451102 GCF_027791375.1 Indicator indicator | reverse complement strand
CAACGATTCTTCCCAGAGGGTGATCGGGGGCCATAACCAACAAAAGACTGAAAGCGGTTTATTGGCAATTCAGAATCAACCCCACCCCCACCACAACCCCCTCTTTCTTCCAGTCAGGATGGGGACCGTTGGCTCAGATCCCCAGCTCTGGGCTTGGGAAAGGCTCCCCAACTAGGACTTTACGAGAGAGGACTCTATTTCACCCTCAGAGCCAAACAGCCATTATCTACCACTCCAAGATTGTCCACAGGCACGGGGTGGGTGGACACACCAAGCAAAAATGTCACACAAGAAAAGCAAGCCCTCCAATATGTTGACTCTTCGCTCCCTGATCCAAGCCACCAACATTCATGTCCTCAAACATCCCCAGTTTGGGCAGCTCCTTTACACCTCCCCCCTTCCCCAGGTGGGGAAAACGGTCCTGGTCCTGACCAGGAAGTTCATTAGATGAAGGTCACACCTTCTAAAAAAAACCACAAAGCTCTGAAGACCAAAAGGAGGGCTTGAAAAGGTGCACCAGGACAGGGGAGAATCAAACCCCAAAGATCTGATCTCTAATCTAGCGTCATAACCTGTGTGGGGATCCATGGGAGGTCAGGAATGCGGTTGGGGGTTGAAGGACACCTTGAAGATCATGGAGTCCAGCACAACATGACATGGGTCACCACCTTACACCGGGTGGCCCCTCAGCACCAAATCTTTCTGGGTAGGGTTTGAGGACACTTCCAGGAGATGAGGAATTTCAACCATCTTGCTGGGCAGCCTGTTCCAGTCGTTAAGAACCTCTCCCAGTGATGAAGTTTTCTTTAATGTTCAAAACCTTTAAACCTCCCCTGGTGCTCATTTGTGGTCATTTCCTCTTGATCTTATCACTTAGGAAGATACCCAGTCTCTGCCTGGCTACCAGCTCTCCTTTCAGGAGTAGTTTGTAGAGAGCCAGAAGGTCTCCCCTCTCAGCCTCCTCTTTCCAAGACTCAACAAATTCCAGTTCCCTCAGATATCCTCACAAGTTCCCAGAGACTTTCCTTTCTCCAGACTCTTCACCTTTTTTTTGCCCTTCTCTGGACCTGCTCCAGCATCTCAATGTTCCTTCTTCTTGATTGAGGAAGCCCAAAAAAAAACTGACCCCCAGGTGTGGCCTCAGCTAGTGCACAGACCAAGGGGACAACCCTGCCCTGCTCCTGCTGGCCACACCGTTGCTGATTCTGGCCAGGATATTGGTGGCCTTCTTGGCCCTCCTGGGCACACCTGGCTCATGCCAGCACTGTCTAGCCCACCAATCTGGGGGAAGGCAAGGGACGGCGGGAAGGGGAGGAAAGGGGACGATGGGAGAAGCGGATAGGGGGGGGGCGAATGGGAAGAGGGCGAGGGCTGGAGCAACAGGGGTGGGAGGTGAGGGAGGGGGGGGGAGGGGGGAGGAGGGGGGGGGGGGGGGGGGGGGGGGGGGGGGGGGGGGAGGGGGGGGGGGGGGGGGGGGGAGGAGGGGAGGGGGGGGGGGGGGGGGGGAGGGGGGGGAGGGGGGGGGAGGGGGGGGGGGGGGGGGAGGGGGAGGGGAGGGGGAGGGGGGGGGGGGAGGGAGGGGGAGGGGGGGGGGAGGGGGGGGGGGGGAGGGGGGAGGGGAGGGAGGGGGGGAGGGGGGGGGGGGGAGGGGGGGGGGGGAGGGGGAGGGGGGGGAGGGGGGGAGGGGGGAGGGGGGGGGGGGGAGGGGGGGGGGAGGGGGGGAGGGGGGGGGGAGGGGGGGGGAGGGGGGGAGGGGGGGGGGGGAGGGGGGAGGGGGGGAGGGGGGGGGGGGGGAGGGGGGGGGGGAAGGGGAGGGGGGGGAGGGGGGGGGGGGAGGGGGAGGGAGGGGGGGGGGGGGGAGGGGAGGGGAGGGGGGGGGGAGGGGGGGGGAGGGGGGGAGGGGGGAGGGGAGGGGGGGGGAGGGGAGGGAGGGGGGGGAGGGGGGGGGGAGGGGGGGGGGGGGGGGGGGGAGGGGAGGGGGGGAGGGAGGGGGGGGGAGGGGGGGAGGGGGGGGAGGGGGGGGGAGGGGGAGGGGAGGGGGGGGAGGGGGGGGGAGGGGGGGGGGGGGGAGGGGGAGGGGAGGGGGGGGAGGGGGAGGGGGGGGGAGGGGGGGAGGGGGGGGGGAGGGGGGGGGGGAGGGAGGGGGGGGGGGAGGGGAGGGGGGGAGGGGGGGGGGGAGGGGGGGGGGGGGGGAGGGGGGGAGGGGGGGGGGGGAGGGGGGGGGGAGGGGGGGGGGAGGGAGGGGGGGGGGGGAGGGGGGGAGGGGGGGGGGAGGGGGAGGGGGGGGAGGGGGGGAGGGGGGAGGGGGGAGGGGAGGGGAGGGGGGGGGGGAGGGGAGGGGGGAGGGAGGGGGGGGGGGGGGGAAGGGGGGGGGGGAGGGGGGGGGGGGGGGGGGGGGGGGGGGGGGGGGGGAGGGGGGGAGGGGGGAGGGGGGGAGGAGGGGGGGAGGGGGGGGGAGGGGGAGGGGGGGAGGGGGAGGGGGAGGGAGGGGGGGGGAGGGGGAGGGGGGGGGGGGAGGGGGGGGAGGGGGGGAGGGGGGGGGAGGGGGGGAGGGGGAGGGGGGGAGGGGGGGGGAGGGGGGGGGAGGGGGGGAGGGGAGGGGGGAGGGAGGGAGGGGAGGGGGGGGGGGGGGAGGGGGGAGGGGGAGGGGGGAGGGGGGGGGGGGGGGAGGGGGAGGGGGGGGGGGGGAGGGGGAGGGGGGAGGGGGGGGGAGGGAGGGAGGGGGGGGGGGAGGGGGGAGGGGGGGGGAGGGGGGGGGGGGAGGGGGGGGGGGAGGGAGGGGGAGGGAGGGGGGGGAGGGGGGGGAGGGGGAGAGGGGGGGGGGGGAGGGGGGGGAGGGGAGGAGGGGGGGGAGGGGGGGAGGGGAGGGGGGGGGGGGGGAGGGGGGGGGAGGGGAAGGGGGGGAGGGGGGGGGGGGAGGGGGGGGAGGGGGGGGGAGGGGGGGGGGGGGAGGGGGGGAGGGGGAGGGGGGGGGGGGGAGGGGAGGGGGGGGGGAGGGGAGGGGGGGGGGGAGGGGGGAGGGGGGGAGGGGGGGGGGGAGGGAGGGGGAGAGGGGAGGGGGGGGGGGGGGAGGGGGGAGGGGAGGGGGGGGGGGAGGGAGGGGGGGGAGGGGGGGGGGGGGAGGGGGGGAGAGGGGGGGGGGGGAGGGGGGGGGAGGGGGAGGGGGGGAGGGAGGGGGGGGAGGGGGGGGGGGAGGGGGAGGGGGGGGGGAGGGGGGAGGGGGGGGGGAGGGGGAGGGGGAGGGGGGGAGGGGGGGGGGGAGGGGGGGGGGGGAGGGGGGGGGGGGAGGGGGGAGGGGGGGGGGGGGGGAGGGGGGGGGGGGGGGAGGGGGAAGGGAGGGGGGGAGGGGGAGGGAGGGGGGGGAGAGGGGGAGGGGGGGGAGGGGAGGGGGGGGGGGAGGGGGAGGGGGGGAGGGGGAGGGGAGGGGGGGGAGGGGGAGGGAGGGGGGGGGGGAGGGGGGGGAGGGGGGAGGGGGAGGGGAAGGGGGGGGGGGAGGGGAGGGGAAGGGGGGGGGAGGGGGGGGGAGGGGGGAGGGGGAGGGGGGGGAGGGAGGGAGGGGGGGGGAAGGGAGGGGGGGGGGGGGAGGGGGGAGGGGGAGGGGAGGGGGAGGGGGGGAGAAGGGGGGGGGAGGGGGAGGGAGGGGGGGGAGGGGGAGGGGGGAGGGAGGGGGGGAGGGGGGAGGGGGGGGAAGGGGGAGGGGGGGGAGGGGGAGGGGGGGGGGGGGGAGGGGAGGGGGGAGGGAGGGGGGGGGAGGGGGGAGGGGAGGGAGGGGCAGGGTGAAGGGGGGGAGGGGGGAAGGGGAGGAGGGAGGGGGGGGAGGGAGAGGGAGGAGGGGGAGGAGGGGGAAGGGGAGGAGGGGAGGGAGGAGGGGGGGGGGAGAAGGGAGGGGGGGGAGGGGAGGGAGGAGGGGGGAGGAAGGAGGGGGAAGGAGGGAGGGGGGGAGGAGGGAGGGGGGGAGGGGGAGGGAAGGAAGGGGGAGGGAAGGGAGGGGAAGGGAGGGGGGGAGGAGGGGGGAGGAGGGGGGGAAGGGGAGGAAGGGGGGAAGGGAGGGGAAGGAGGGGAGAGGGAGGGGGGGAAGGAGGGAAGAGGGGGGAGGGAGGGAAGGGGGGAGGGAAGGAGGGGGAAGGGGAGGGGAGGAAGGGGGAGGGAGGGAGGAGGGGGGGAGAGGGGAAGGGGAGGGAAGGAGGGGAGGGGGATAGGGAAGGAGGAAAGGGGAGGGAGGGAAAGGGAAGGAAGGAAGGGCGGGGAGGGAAGGAGGGGAAGGAGGGGGGAGGGAAGCACGCTCGCTTGGAAGCGCCGTCCCGGGGGGGGGAGGAGGATGAGTTGTTGGCCAGTAACCACGGACAGGGGGAAGCGCCATGGATGGGGGGAGAAGGCTGGATGGCGGGGACGACAACACGGAAGGCCGGACAGGAAAGTACACACCCGGGGCAGGAAGTCCGGACCGCCACCCGACAGGAAGGGAAGGCGACACGCAAAACAACGGCACGGGAAGGCAGGGTAAAGACAACCAAGGACCAGGACGGACGGGACCGTAACACTACTAGGGTGAAGGACAGGCGGACAAGAACCTCAAACAGGACATGAAGGAAGGGGGAAAAGGAGGCAAACCGGCAGGTACGGAAGGACAGCACACCAGGCCTGGAGCGGAAGGCCCAGACAAACAGGCCGGACACGTGGAGGAAAGCAACAAACGGAAGTAAAGGCAAGGAACGAAAACACCGGAAGGAGGACCAGGCAAGAAAGAAAACCATGACGGCAGTGCAGGCCAGCAACCAAAACGGGCCGGACGGGGAGCGCGCGACAGGTACCCAGGACAGGAGGAGGCACTAGAGAACCCCATGGACGGATGGACAGGCACGACCCTCCACGGGGCCGGAAGGCAAGGTACCAGCCACGCAAAATGCCGGACGGCACCAGGAACAGTAACTACCAAGACATGCCGGCTACGGCCGACCCGGACCCCGCGCGGACAGGAATCGGTCAGGCAACGCCACACTGACGGAGCAGGACGGGACCGCAAACACAGGGCGAGGAAGGAAGGAACGAAAACAGGAAGGACACGGACGGACAGCACAAAGGGAAGGGGTAAGGAAACAGAAACCGGGCACCGGCCAGGAAGGCCCGCCACCCAGGAACGGGGGCCGTACGGCCCGCTCACCCGGAAGGGCCGGCAAGCGCCGACCACCAGGCCTGAAGGGCCGGAAACGCACCTCCAGGGAGGTAGGCTGCACGAACACCCCCGGCCACTCGGTCACGGCAGCGCCTCGCCCCCGGGGCGGGCCGGCACGGCCATAAACCCGGCAGGCCGGCAGGCCCGCCACCGTCCGGCGGCCGGCCACGACCACCTTCCGGGCCAGTCCGGCCCTCCCCTGTTGTCCGTCAGTCTGCACCTGCCCCCCCCACCCTTCCTTCCTTCCTTCCCTCCCCCCTTCCTTCCCTTCTTCCCTCCCCCCTTCCTCTTCCTTCCCTCCCCCTTCCTTCCTTCCTTCTCCTCCCCCCTCCTTCCTTCCTTCCTTCCCTCCCCCCTTCCTTCCTTCCTTCCCTCCCCCCTTCCTTCCTTCCTTCCCTCCCCCCTTCCTTCCTTCCTTCCCTCCCCCCTTCCTTCCTTCCTTCCCTCCCCCCTTCCTTCCTTCCTTCCCTCCCCCTTCCTTCCTTCCTTCCCTCCCCCCTTCCTTTCCTCCTTCCCTCCCCCCTTCTTCCCTCCCCCCTTCCTTCCCTCCCCCCTTCCTTCCCTCCCCCCTTCCTTCCCTCCCCCCTTCCGTCCCTCCCCCCTTCTTCCCTCCCCCCTTCCTTCCCTCCCCCCTTCCTTCCTTCCCCCAGATGGTGGTCAGCAGTGGCTGGACATGAGCCAGGGTGTGCCCAGGTGGCCAAGAAGGCCACCAATATCCTGGCCAGAATCAGCAATGGTGTGGCCAGCAGGAGCAGGGCAGGGATTGTCCCCTTGGTCTGGGCACTGCTGAGGCCACACCTGGGGTCAGTTTTGGGCTCCTCAATCCAAGAAGGACATTGAGATGCTGGAGCAGGTCCAGAGAAGGGCAGAAAAAAAGGGTGAAGAGTCTGGAGAAAGAGAAGTCTTGGGAACTTGTGAGGAGTATCTGAGGGACTGGAATTGTTGAGCTTGGAGAAGAGGAGGCTGAGGGGAGACCTTCTGGCTCTCTACAACTCCCTGAAAGGAGGCTGGAGCCAGGCAGAGACTGAGGTATCTTCTAAGTGATAAGACAAGAGGAAATGACCTCAAATAGCACCAGGGGAGGTTTAGGTTGAACATTAGAAGAAACTTCTTCACTGGAAGGGTTCTTAAAGACTGGAACAGGCTGCCCAGCAAGATGGTTGAATTCCCATCCCTGGAAGTGTCTCAAAACCACAGAGATTTGGTGCTGAGGGCCACGGTTTAGTGGTGACCTGCAGTGTTGTGCTGGACTCCATGATCTTCAAGGTGTCTTCCAACCCAACCCATTCCATGGATCCACCATGGTTATGACGCTGTGAGAGATCAGATCTTGGGGTTTGATTCTCCTGGTGCTCCTTTTCAAGCCCTTTGGTCTTCAGCTTGTGGTTTTTAGAAGGTGGACCTTCATCTAATGAACTTCCTGGGCAGGACCAGACCGTTTTCCTGGGATGGGGAGGTGGAAGGAGCTGCCCAAAACTGGGGATGTTGAGGAACATGGATGTTGGTGGCTTGGATCAGGGAGCTAAAGTCAACTTGGAGGCTTCTTGTGTGACTTTGCTTGGTGTGTCCCATCCACCACGTGCTCTGGTGGACAATCTTGAGTGGTAGATGATGGCTGTTGGCTCTGGAGTTGGGTGAAATAGATCCCCTCTAAAGTCCTAGTTGGGAGCCTTCCCAGAGCCAGCTGGGATCTGAAGCCAACAGGTCCCCATCCCTGACTGGGAAGAAGGGGTTTGTGGTGGGGTGGGGTTGATTCTATTGCCCCAATAACCTCTGTTCATTGATTGTATGGCCCCGATCACCTCTGGTAATCGATTGTGTGGCCCCGATCACCTCTGGTAATCGATTGTGTGGCCCCGATCACCTCTGGTAATCGATTGTATGGCCCCAATCACCTCTGTTAATTGATTGTGTGGCCCCGATCACCTCTGGTAATCGATTGCGTGGCCCCGATCACCTCTGGTAATCGATTGCGTGGCCCCGATCACCTCTGGTAATCGATTGCGTGGCCCCGATCACCTCTGGTAATCGATTGCGTGGCCCCGATCACCTCTGGTAATCGATTGCGTGGCCCCGATCACCTCTGGTAATCGATTGTGTGGCCCCGATCACCTCTGGTAATCGATTGTGTGGCCCCGATCACCTCTGGTAATCGATTGTGTGGCCCCGATCACCTCTGGTAATCGATTGTGTGGCCCCGATCACCTCTGGTAATCGATTGTGTGGCCCCGATCACCTCTGGTAATCGATTGTGTGGCCCCGATCACCTCTGGTAATCGATTGTGTGGCCCCGATCACCTCTGGTAATCGATTGTGTGGCCCCGATCACCTCTGGTAATCGATTGTGTGGCCCCGATCACCTCTGGTAATCGATTGTGTGGCCCCGATCACCTCTGGTAATCGATTGTGTGGCCCCGATCACCTCTGTTATTTTCCCCAATAATCTCTATTCATTGATTATTTTGCCCCAACAACTGCTATTAATTGATTGGTTTGCCCCAACAACCGCTATTAATTGATTGGTTTGCCCCAACAACCGCTATTAATCATTTTGCCCCAATAACTCTATTGGTTGTTTGCCCCAATGACCTCTATTAATGGACCATCTTTTCCTAATAGTTCTCATAATTTCACATTTTGCCTCAATAAGTCACAATCATTTGGATAATCTGTTGATAATTTTTACTCTAATAATCTGTTTTGATATGTGCTGCCCAGATAATCTGTATTTAATCAATCTTTTGGTCCAGATGGTCTCTATTACTTGATAATTGTGCTCAGATAACCTGTAGTTAATTATTTATTTTGCCCAGGTAGTCTGTACTAATTGATCTTCTTGCCCAATTTAATCTGAGTTAATTATTAATTTTGCTCAGATCATCTGATTTATTGATCCTTTTATCCACATTACCTCTATTGATTGATCATTTTGCCAGGATAACCTCTCTTGCTTGATCATTTGACCAACAGAATCCCTATTTTTGCCCTGATAACCTCTATTAATTGATCATTTGTCCCAGATAACCTCTATTAATTGACTTTTTTACCCATCTAACCCTTATTTTTGCCCAGGTGACCTCTATTAGTTGATGATTTTCATCAGGTAACTCCTATTAATTGATCATTTAACTTCTATTAATTGATCATTTTGATCAGGTAACCTCTATTACTCGATCATTTGACCCAAATAATCTCTCTTAATTGACCATTTAAGCCATAAAATCCTTATTTTTATCCTGATAACCTCCATTAATTGATCATTTTCATCAGGTAACCCCTATTAATTGCCCATTTTGATCAGATAACCTCTATTAATTCATTATTTGCCTCAACTAATCCCTATTTTTGCCCACATAACCTTTATTAACTGACCTTTTTACCCATCTAAACCTCATTCTTACCCAGATAACCTCTATTAATTGATTATTTTGAGCAGATAATCTCTATTAATTCATCATTTACCTCATCTAATCCTTATTTTTGCCTAGATAACCTCTATTAATCAATCATTTTTGCCCACATAACCTCTATTAATCTATCATTTGACCCAGATAACTGCTGTTAATCCACCATTTCTCCCCATTTTGGCTGTCAGACTTCCAGTCCATGCCCCCAAAACCACCATCCTGCTTTTCCAGCCCCTCACAACCACTTCTTGTGCCCCACAGGTGCTTCCAAACCACGATGACGCTCCCACAGCTGCTCCTCTGTCTCTCCCTCTCCATGCTCTGCATCTCCAGCAAACCCACTGAGAAGAAGGACCGAGTCCACCACGACCCCCAGCTCAGTGACAAGGTCCATGATGATGCTCAGAACTTTGACTATGACCATGATGCCTTCCTGGGTGCTGATGAGGCCAAGACCTTTGATCAGCTCACGCCGGAGGAGAGCAAAGAGAGGCTTGGGTAAGGAAAACAGCCCCAAAGTGTGTGTTGGGAGTCCCAAAAGTGTCACTTTGGACACCTCCAAAGTGCCTGTTTGGAGCCCGCAAGATGCAAGTTTGAATCCCCCCAAAAGTGCCCCTTTGTGGATCCAAAAGTGCCTGTTTGGGGCACCCACCCACCCCCCAAATAAACCACCAGTGTGGACCACCCTCCCCACACCAAAAACACCAGTGTGGGCCCCAAAGTGATCATTTGGGCCCCAAAAATGCCAGTTTAGGGGCCCAAAAGTGCCCGTTCGGGCCCAGAATAAAACTGCAATTGAGGAGGTTTTGGTGGCCACAAACATCACCCTGGTCCTCATCCATGTCTTCTTCCACCTCATCTGGCAGAGGACAACCTCACCTAGACCCATTTCAATCTCAAGGCCAAAAGAGCTGAAATTTAGTGGCCGCCACAAGTGGGGACAGTCACTCAGCACCTGTGTGGCTCCTCCACGTTGGAGACTTTGCTTAAGGTCACCATGGCCTTGCTCAAGGTCACCAGGGCCTATTCCAACCATGGGCAATCACCAGAACTCCACCAAATCTCCCCCCCAGACCTCCCAAACCATGGATGAAAATCAGCTGCTTATTCTTTGCTGTTCACAACCCAACCTTCCCTGCTCTCCAGTTACATACTGGGGGAGCTGGGGGGGCTACTGGTGGCTTTCTTCCCAGTTGAGAAGCAGCTGGTCCCGGCGTGGAGCCACAAATTAGCCCAAACAGAACATCTCTTCAACAAACTTGGTGGTTTGTTTTTTTTTGGTTTTTTTTTTTCTCTCCCTTCTCCTGCCACCTGTGGACACCAGAAGTGGGGGTGGGCAGCAGCTGCCGGCGCAGTTGTTCGTGTTTGGCTTAAAAAGGCTTAAAATCTGGGAGGGGTTTGGCCCTGCTGAGATGGTGTTGGAAGTTCTCAAGGGCTGTGCCGAGCTTAGCTTGGCCATTGGGGTGCTCCTGAAGACTCTGGGCTGAAGGACTTGCTTGTCAATGGTTGGACTTGATGGTCTTCAAGCTGTTTCCCAAGGATGAATCTGTAGATAACTTTGATTGAGATCATGGCCCTGGTGAGATGGTTGTGGAAGGTCTTGAGGGCTGTGTTGAGCTTGGCTTGGCTGTTGGGATGCTCCTCACGATGCTGGGCTGAAGGACTTGCTTGTTAAAACAGTTGGACTTGATGATCTTCAAGCTGATTTTAATCCATAAATCTAGAGATAACTTTGATTTAGATCATGGCCCTGATCATTTGGCCCTGGTGAGATGATTTCAGAAGGTTTTGAGTGCTGTGCTGAGCTTGGCTTGGCTGTTGGGATGCTCCTCAAGACATTGGGCTGAAGGATTTGGTCGTTAAGGTTGGTCTTGATGATCCTCAAGCTGTTTCCCAAGGATGAATCTATAGATAACTTTGATTTTGATCATGGCCCTGATCATTTGGCCCTGCTGAGATGGTTTTGGAAGGTCTTGAGTGCTGTGCTGGGCTTGGCTTGGCTGTTGGGATGCTCCTCAAGACATTGGGCTGAAGGATTTGGTTGTTAGTGGTTGGACTTGATGATCCTCAAGGTGTTTATCAACGATTTCAATCTGTAAATCTATAGATAACTTTGATTTAGATCATGGCCCTGATAATTTGTCCCTGCTGAGATGGTTTTGGAAGGTCTTGAGGGCTGTGTTGAGTTTGGCTTGGTCATTGGGGTGCTCCTCAAGACTTCGGGCAGAAGGATCTGCTTGTTAATGGTTGGACTTGATGCTTTTCATGCTGTTTTCCAATTATTTTAATCCATAAATCTAGAGACAAATTTTGATTTTTGGTCATCAATACCTTCTCCTGATGGTCCAGATTGCCTCTTAACTCTTTGTTTTTGCCCTTTTTTCCTGTTTTTTTTTTTTTTTTTTTTTGGAAGTCATGGAGTCATTAAGGTTGGAAAAGACCTTTAAGATCATGGAGTCAGCTCTGCTCTGACAGAGTCTTTGCCTCACTAGAGTGAGGTTTTATCATGGAATCAGAGAATTATTTGGGTTGAAAGGACCTTTCGAGGTCATCTACTCCAACTCCCCTGCAGTCAGCAGGGACATCCCAACTAAATCAGGGTTCTTTTTCCCCCTCCTCTTTGGAGACTCTAAACTGGGTGAGAAAAGCCCCTTTTGAGGACTGGATGCAGCACAGCAAGCCCTTCATTACCCCAGAACCACAACACGAGTGGAGCTGGGTGGCTTTTGTGAAGGGAATCAGATCAAATCTCCCATTTTTTTTCCCCCCCTAAAGCAAGGGGGAAGGTGCAGCTCCAGCTGCAGAGAGCAGCTCCATGTTGTCCACCCTCCCTTCCCAACACTGTTTTCCTGACCCCGTGGGCTCTCTCCACGGCTCCAGGGTTGTAAATTCCATTGTTCTGCTGAGTTATCTGCTGGAAAAAAAAGCTGGCAGCAGGAGCAGGGCTGGGTCAGAATTTCCACTCAGGGCTTTGAATTTCCACCCAGGGCTGTTTCAAGCTGCTCCAGGCCTTGACACAAACCAAGCTGCTGCCCTTTTTTCTTTTTTTTTTTCTTAATTTTTTTTTTTTTTGAGAGCCAGAGGTAAATTAATCACATTTTCCTGTTGGATAAATACTTTATTAATGCCGGAAAAAAAATTAATTAATTATATTTTAAATAGCTGGTGGCAGGGCCCAGAGAGCTCTGGTGCCATCTTGCCCAGCTCAGCTCTTCTCATTTCCTTCTTTTTGGGGATTTCAGGGTGGCCTCCTGTGCTCTGCCTCATTTTTCTTGCTGATTTAGGGGGACATTCCTGGATTTCCTTGCTGGTTTAGGGGAGCAGTCTGCTTTTTCCTGCTGGTTTAGGGGAGCATTCTGATTTTTCCTGCTGGTTTAGGGGAGCAGTCTGCTTTTTCTTGCTGGTTTAGGGGAGCAGTCTGATTTTTCCTGCTGGTTTAGGGGAGCATTCTGATTTTTCCTGCTGGTTTAGGGGAGCAGTCTGATTTTTCCTGCTGGTTTAGGGGAGCATTCTGATTTTTCCTGCTGGTTTAGGGGAGCAGTCTGTTTTTCCTTGCTGGTTTAGGGGAGCAGTCTGCTTTTTCCTGCTGGTTTAGGGGAGCATTCTGATTTTTCCTGCTGGTTTAGGGGAGCAGTCTGTTTTTCCTTGCTGGTTTAGGGGAGCAGTCTGCTTTTCCTTGCTGGTTTAGGGGAGCAGTCTGCTTTTTCCTGCTGGTTTAGGGGAGCAGTCTGCTTTTCCTTGCTGGTTTAGGGGAGCATTCTGATTTTTCCTGCTGGTTTAGGGGAGCAGTCTGCTTTTCCTTGCTGGTTTAGGGGAGCAGTCTGCTTTTCCTTGCTGGTTTAGGGGAGCATTCTGATTTTTCCTGCTGGTTTAGGGGAGCAGTCTGCTTTTCCTTGCTGGTTTAGGGGAGCATTCTGATTTTTCCTGCTGGTTTAGGGGAGCAGTCTGTTTTTTCCTTGCTGGTTTAGGGGAGCAGTCTGCTTTTCCTTGCTGGTTTAGGGGAGCAGTCTGCTTTTCCTTGCTGGTTTAGGGGAGCAGTCTGCTTTTCCTTGCTGGTTTAGGGGAGCAGTCTGCTTTTTCCTGCTGGTTTAGGGGAGCAGTCTGATTTTTCCTTGCTGGTTTAGGGGAGCATTCTGCTTTTTCCTGCTGGTTTAGGGGAGCAGTCTGATTTTTCCTTGCTGGTTTAGGGGAGCATTCTGCTTTTTCCTGCTGGTTTAGGGGAGCAGTCTGCTTTTTCCTGCTGGTTTAGGGGAGCAGTCTGCTTTTTCCCTGCTGGTTTAGGGGAGCATTCTGCTTTTTCCTGCTGGTTTAGGGGAGCATTCTGCTTTTTCCTGCTGGTTTAGGGGAGCATTCTGCTTTTTCCTGCTGGTTTAGGGGAGCAGTCTGCTTTTCCTTGCTGGCTTAGGGGAGCAGTCTGCTTTTTCCTGCTGGTTTAGGGGAGCAGTCTGATTTTTCCCTGCTGGTTTAGGGGAGCAGTCTGATTTTTCCCTGCTGGTTTAGGGGAGCATTCTGCTTTTTCCTGCTGGTTTAGGGGAGCAGTCTGCTTTTCCCTGCTGGTTTAGGGGAGCAGTCTGCTTTTCCCTGCTGGTTTAGGGGAGCAGTCTGCTTTTTCCCTGCTGGTTTAGGGGAGCAGTCTGCTTTTCCTTGCTGGTTTAGGGGAGCAGTCTGCTTTTCCCTGCTGGTTTAGGGGAGCAGTCTGCTTTTTCCCTGCTGGTTTAGGGGAGCAGTCTGCTTTTTCCCTGCTGGTTTAGGGGAGCAGTCTGCTTTTTCCTGCTGGTTTAGGGGAGCAGTCTGATTTTTCCTGCTGGTTTAGGGGAGCAGTCTGATTTTTCCCTGCTGGTTTAGGGGAGCAGTCTGCTTTTCCTTGCTGGTTTAGGGGAGCAGTCTGCTTTTCCTTGCTGGTTTAGGGGAGCAGTCTGCTTTTCCTTGCTGGTTTAGGGGAGCAGTCTGCTTTTCCCTGCTGGTTTAGGGGAGCAGTCTGCTTTTCCCTGCTGGTTTAGGGGAGCAGTCTGCTTTTCCTTGCTGGTTTAGGGGAGCAGTCTGCTTTTCCTTGCTGGTTTAGGGGAGCAGTCTGCTTTTCCTTGCTGGTTTAGGGGAGCAGTCTGCTTTTCCTTGCTGGTTTAGGGGAGCAGTCTGCTTTTCCTTGCTGGTTTAGGGGAGCAGTCTGCTTTTCCCTGCTGGTTTAGGGGAGCAGTCTGATTTTTCCCTGCTGGTTTAGGGGAGCAGTCTGATTTTTCCCTGCTGGTTTAGGGGAGCAGTCTGCTTTTCCCTGCTGGTTTAGGGGAGCAGTCTGCTTTTCCCTGCTGGTTTAGGGGAGCAGTCTGATTTTTCCCTGCTGGTTTAGGGGAGCAGTCTGATTTTTCCCTGCTGGTTTAGGGGAGCAGTCTGATTTTTCCCTGCTGGTTTAGGGGAGCAGTCTGATTTTTCCCTGCTGGTTTAGGGGAGCAGTCTGATTTTTCCCTGCTGGTTTAGGGGAGCATTCCAGGATTTGCCTACTGATTTAGGGGTGCCTGCTGATTTTTGGCAGCATTCCATGATTTTCCTGCTGAGCAAACAGGATCTTTGCTGGCAGCTGCCACAGTGATGGAACATCTGCTGCTGCCCCTTCAACCTGGTGCAAGTTTTGGGTCAAAACTGCTTAATTTGATTAAAAATCAGGAGTTTTTTTGGGGGGAGGTGGGGAAACCAGTCTGGGAGCATCTGGTTTCACCAGTAAGCTGAAAGTGAAAGTTGGGACATTTTAACTATCCTGAACCTAATTAAAGGGGGAAGCTGCCCTGATGAAACATCTCAGCATCTGCTGCCCCACCTAAAAACCTTTCCTGGACAACCTCCCCAAGTTGCCAGTTTGGAGTCCCCCAAAATTGCCAGTTGGAGCCCCCCAAGAAGTGCCAATTTGGGGGTCCTAGAAGTGCCAGTTTGGGAGTCCTAGAAGTGCCAGTTTAGTGGCACAGAAATGGTGGTTTGTGGCCAAAAGATGTCCATTTGGGGCCTAAAAAATGCCAGTTTGGGGGCCCCCAAAAATATTGCAGTTTGAGGCCCCAAAAATGCCCATTTATGGCCTAAAAAGTGCCAGTTTGGGGGCCTAAAAATGGTGGTTTGTGGCCAAGAAATGGCCATTTGGGGCCTAAAAAGTGCCAGTTTTGGGATCCAAAAAATGGCTGTTTGGGGGCTAAAAGGTAGCAAAAGTGGTGGTTAGGGATCCAAAAGTGCCTGCTTGGGGGTCCTAAAATGGCTCTTTGGGCCTCCAATGTCTCATTCCAGGATGGAATTTATCCAAGATACCCTTGGGAAGGATGAGTTTGGGGCGTGGAGCCCCCAGCTCCACCAGTGGCTGATTTCTCATCGTTTTGGGGGCTAAAAAGGTGACCCAAATGATGTCCCTTTGGCTCTGTCACCTCTCTGTTTGGCTTTGGTGACACCAAAATCCTGGGATGGGTGAGAGAAGCAGCTGGGGAAATTCCTGATGGGAAAACCCCTCCTAGAAGTAAACCAATTTTTTTTTTTCCCTAGTGTGATCCCAGCTCTTTCCAGCTTTCTTGGTTTTGGGAGCATCCTTCATGTCCCCAGACTGGTTTTGCTTCCTTCAAAGCAATTCTGTGCAGCAAGCAAACCTTTTTGGGGAGGGGGTGTGGGTGGTTTGGTTGGGGGGGGGTGTTCCAGTGTCCTGTTTGTGTTTGATTTGAACCAAAAATCTGGGAATGAAGAGGTTTGTGTGGATTTAATCTCCTGTCTCCTAAAATTCCTCACATTTGGGTGAAGAGTTGTGGGATTTAACAACAACATTCACCTGGGAAAAGGAAGACAATCAGTCCTGGTGTGGACCGAGTGAAACATTTTTTGGGCTGTGATCCCTGGGATGGAATCACTCAGTGATTAAAACCCAGGTGTGAAGCCCGTTTTACAAACACCTCAACTACTCCTAGGAGTAAACCCTGAGGAGGAAAGAGCCCCCAAGTGCAGCCCAGCACCCCTCCCCAAGCCTCCTGGCCAGTATCTGCCCGTGGCTCTGCATTCCTGCCAGAGGCTTTTCCTTGCAGCTGCTGCTAAAAATACCGGAGGCACGCGGCCCTCGCTCCCTAAACCCACCCTGGAGCTCCAGTTGCTCCCTTGGGAAATGGGTGGGATCTGACACGGAGTGGGATCTGACACTGGTGTTACTGGTCCTGCTGGGGTTTGCTTTGCTTTGCTGGGCTTGGGTGTGCAAAAGAGCCAAGGTTTGGTCTTTGTTTCCCTTTTCCTTTTTAAAGTAAAAATTAGATGTTCAACTCGGTTGAGATGCTCAACTGGGTGTTCCTCAAGGGTCAACCATGAAATCTGTCCCCTAAAATTCCAAAATTCCTGGAGAAAACAAAATTTGAGTGGCCCCAGAGCGCTTTGTGTCAGCCTGTGGTGGTTTTAAGGACAACCTGTGGACAGCAAACTCACCATGCGCACGCTCTTCTTCATGCCCACCAGGAGAGCCCCAGCACCACTACTAGATGTAGGGGGCAAGAAGATGTGGCCAGACTCTTGTCAGTGGTGCCCAGCAACAGGACAAGGGGCACAGAGCACAAACTGGAACCCAGGAGGTTCTATCAGGAGCAACTGGTTGGTGGAGTCCTGGAGCAGGCTGCCCAGAGAGTGGAGTCTCCTTGTGTGGAGAGCTTCCAAACCCTCCTGGCCATTGTGATCCTGGGCAAGCTGCTGTGGGTGCCCCTGTTGGAGCAGGGAGCTGGATTGGATGAGTTCCAGAAGTCCCTTCTAACCCCCACCATTCTCAGATCCCTGTAGGGAGCAGAATGCCAGAGGAGCACAATCTCAGGTGGTGAAGGGAATGTATTGTAAGGACTTTGATAGGATCAGGGATGGGACTAAGCCCCATTTTGGGATGGCTGTGGTCAAATTGTTTGGTTCTGATGATGACCACCTTGAGTTGCTCATTCTGGGATACCTTCAGATCCTCCAAACTAGAATTTTGTCTCCCTTAACTTGAGTGGTTCAGGGATGGAACTAGTCCCCCTTTTTGGGGTGGTAGTGGTCAGATTGGTGGTTTCTGGTAATGACCACCTCGAGTGGTTCAGGTTTGGGGCTAAACCAATTTTTTGCTGGTCTGTGGCCAAAATGTTGGATTCTGGCGATGACCACCTTGAGTTGCTCACTCTGGAAACCCAGGAACACCTTCAGATCCTCCTGTCTCCCTTAACTTGAGCAATTCAGGGATGGAACTAAGCCAAATTTGGGGGTGTCTGTGGTCAAAATGTTGGCTTCTGTGGATGACCACCTAGAGTTGCTCACTCTGGACCCCTTTCAGAACCTCCAAACCAGAACTTTGTTTCTCTTGAGTGGTGCAGGGTTGGGACTAAATCGTATTTTGGGGTGGCTGTGGTCAAACTGCTTGGGTCTGGCTATGACCACCTTGAGTTGCTCTCTCTGGACCACCTTCAGATTCTCCAAACCAGAATTTTGTTTCTCTCGAGTGGTGCAGGGCTGGCACTAAAGCCCATTTTGGGATGCCTGTGGTCAAACTGCTGGGATCTGGTGATGACCACCTTGAGCTGCTCACTCTGGACCCCCTTCAGAACCTCCAAACCAGAACTTTGTTTCTCTTGAGCGATCCAGGGATGGAACTCAATTTCTTTTTGGGGTGCCTGTGGTCAAACCGCTGGGATCTGGCGATGACCACCTTGAGCTGCTCACTCTGGACCCCCTTCAGATCCTCCAAACCAGCACTGTTATTTCTCTCAAGTGGTTCAGGGCTGGCATTAAATTGCTTTTTAGGATGCCTGTGGTCAAACTGTTGGGATCTGGCGATGACCACCTTGAGCTGCTCTCTCTGGACCCCCTTCAGAGCCTCCAAACCGAGCCTTTGTTTCTCTCGAGTGGCTCAGGGCTGGGACTAAATCCCATTTTGGGGTGCCTGTGGTCAAAAGGTTTGCTTCTGGTGATGACCACCTTGAGCTGCTCAATCTGGACCCCCTTCAGAACCTCCAAACCAGAACTTTGTTTCTCTTGAGCGATCCAGGGATGGAACTCAATTTCTTTTTGGGGTGCCTGTGGTCAAACTGCTGGGATCTGGCGATGACCACCTTGAGCTGCTCACTCTGGACCCCCTTCAGATCCTCCAAACCAGCACTGTTATTTCTCTCAAGTGGTTCAGGGCTGGCATTAAATTGCTTTTTAGGATGCCTGTGGTCAAACTGTTGGGATCTGGCGATGACCACCTTGAGCTGCTCTCTCTGGACCCCCTTCAGAGCCTCCAAACCGAGCCTTTGTTTCTCTCGAGTGGCTCAGGGCTGGGACTGAATCCCATTTTGGAGTGCCTGTGGTCAAAAGGTTTGCTTCTGGTGATGACCACCTTGAGCTGCTCACTCTGGACCCCCTTGAGAACCTCCAAACCAGAACTTTGTTTCTCTTGAGCGATCCAGGGATGGAACTCAATTTCTTTTTGGGGTGCCTGTGGTCAAACCGCTGGGATCTGGCGATGACCACCTTGAGCTGCTCACTCTGGACCCCCTTCAGAACCTCCAAACCGAGCCTTTGTTTCCCTGGAGTGGTTCAGGGCTGGCACTAAAGCCCATTTTGGGATGCCTGTGGTCAAACCGCTGGGATCTGGCGATGACCACCTCGAGCTGCTCGCTTTGGCAACCCAGGAGCACGCCCCCCCCAGGTCCTGGGCAGCTTGTGTTTCTTTTCATTTTAGCCGGATTCTTTTTTTTTTTTTCTTCTACGTTTCCCACAGAAAGATTGTAAGTAAGATAGACGAAGACAAGGACGGGTTTGTAACGGTGGAAGAGCTGAAAGACTGGATTAAATTTGCCCAAAAGCGGTGGATTTACGAGGACGTAGAGCGTCAGTGGAAAGGCCACGACCTCAATGAGGACGGCCTCATATCTTGGGAGGAGTATAAAAATGCCACCTACGGCTACATCTTAGGTAGGTCTCGACCCTTGGGATGGATCCCTGCAAACCATGGCTTGAACCCTTGCTGTTTTGTTTTTGTAGAGTGATTGTAGATAAGATAGACACGGATAAGGATGGGTTGGTGACCGAGGGGGAGCTGAAAGCCTGGATTAAGAAGGCCCAGAAGAAGTACGTGTATGACAGTGTGGAACGGCAGTGGCAGGACTTTGACATGAACCAAGATGGATTTATCTCCTGGGATGAGTACAGGAACGTGACATACGGCACTTACCTCGGTAAGAGGCACGGTGTCCGGCCTGGTGGTGGGCTCTGGGCAACAAAGCAGAGGTGTGGGGGCAGCTTCTCACTCAACCTCAAAGCCTCACCTTCAAAAAGAACGGCCAAGGTGATCTTCTGAGGGCAGTGTCTCCTCCAAAGCGATCTTCTGGGGGGCAATAATCTGGTCCAAATTGGCCTTCTGAGGGCATTAAAGTCCAAATTGACCTTCTAATGGCAGTAATCTGCTTCAAACTGACCTTCTGAGGGCAATAATCTGCTCCAAAATAACCTTGTGAGAGCATTAAAGTCTAAATTGACCTTCTAATGGCAATAATCAGCATCAAACTGACTTCCTGAGGGTCCAAATTGATGACCTGAGGGCATTAAAGTCCAAATTGACCTTCTAATGGCAATAATCTGCTTCAAACTGACCTTCTGAGGGTAGTAATCTGCTCTAAATTGACCTTCTAATGGCAGTAATCTGCTTCAAACTGACCTTCTGATGGCATTAAGGTCCAAACTGGCCTTCTAATGGCAACAACCAGCCTCAAACTGACCTTCTGAGGGTAGTAATCTGCTCCAAATTGATGACCTGAGGGCATTAAAGTCCAAATTGGCCTTCTAATGGCAATAATCTGCTTCAAACTGACCTTCTGATGGCATTAAGGTCCAAACTGGCCTTCTAATGGCAACAACCAGCCTCAAACTGACCTTCTGAGGGTAGTAATCTGCTCCAAATTGATGACCTGAGGGCATTAAAGTCCAAATTGGCCTTCTAATGGCAATAATCTGCTTCAAACTGACCTTCTGATGGCATTAAGGTCCAAACTGGCCTTCTAATGGCAACAACCAGCCTCAAACTGACCTTCTGAGGGTAGTAATCTGCTCCAAATTGATGACCTGAGGGCATTAAAGTCCAAATTGGCCTTCTAATGGCAATAATCTGCTTCAAACTGACCTTCTGATGGCATTAAGGTCCAAACTGGCCTTCTAATGGCAACAACCAGCCTCAAACTGACCTTCTGAGGGTAGTAATCTGCTCCAAATTGATGACCTGAGGGCATTAAAGTCCAAATTGGCCTTCTAATGGCAATAATCTGCTTCAAACTGACCTTCTGATGGCATTAAGGTCCAAACTGGCCTTCTAATGGCAACAACCAGCCTCAAACTGACCTTCTGAGGGTAGTAATCTGCTCCAAATTGATGACCTGAGGGCATTAAAGTCCAAATTGGCCTTCTAATGGCAATAATCTGCTTCAAACTGACCTTCTGATGGCATTAAGGTCCAAACTGGCCTTCTAATGGCAACAACCAGCATCAAACTGACCTTCTGAGGGATGTAATCTGCTCCAAATTGATGTCCTGAGGGTGTTAAAGTCCAAATTGACCTTCTAATGGCAGTGATCTGCTTCAAACTGACCTTCTGAGGGCAATAATCTGGTCTGACCTGATCTCCTGAGGGCAATAATCTCCTCAAACTGACCTTCTGAGGACAATGATCCTATCTAAATTGATCTTCTGAGGGCAATAATCTGCTCCAAATTGACTTTCTGAGGGCATTAAAGTCCAAGCTGACTTTCTAATGGCAATGATTTTCTCTGAATTGACTTCCTGAGGGCAAAAATCTTCTCTGACTTCACCTCCTCAGGGCAATAATTTCCAAATTGATCTTCTAGGGGCAACAGTCTTCTCTGTTTTGCCCTTCTGAGGGCCATAATCTCCTCAAATTAACCTTCTAAGGCCAATAGTCTGCAACCTGGCCTCCTGAGGGCCATAACTTCCTCCATGTTGCCCTTCCGGGGCCACAATCTCCAAACTTGACCTATGGATGGCATTCCTGAAGGACAATCTGAGGCAAAAAAAAAAAAAAAAGGGTGGGATAAAACCCCCAAGGTGATGTTCACCACCACCACATTGCTTTGTACCTCTGCTTTGTTGCCACACTTAATGGTGAACATCAGCTCAAGCCCTCAATGATGTGATGAAAAGCTCAGAGGGGGTGGTGGGGCTTAACCTTCCTTCCAGCTTTGGAAGATACCTGCAGGAAGACCTTTTTCTTTCCTGCAGTCCATGAAGATCTTTAACAAAGAGGCTTTAAATCCCTTCTTTTGAAGCCCTGTGTGGACACCTGGGCTTCACCACCCATCCTGCCGGTAGCTTTCCACCCCAATTACTTTTGGAGTGTGAGTGGGGAGTTGTTTTTTTTTTTCTTTTTGGCCCCATAAATTGGGCCAGCAGCTCTGTAAGGACCAAAATCACCCCTTGAATGCTGAAGGAAGGAGAAGTTCTTCTGGGGTTAAGCTGTTGGAGAAGCAAGCCTGGTTCCTCTGCCAGTTGTTCCCTCCTCCTGGCACGCCAGACATATACGGAGCGATGAGCTACAGCTCCAAAGCATGAAATAAAGTTTTAATTCCCTAAATATTGCCAAAGATGGAGGTATGGGGGTTGCTGCATCATCCATCTCCTCTCACAGCTTCTTTTTATGAGTGGTTTGAAGCTTTCTGTGCTGGTGGCTGAGGGAATCAGCTCCTCAAGACCATCTTGGGTCTTAGTAAAAGCTTCTCAGCTTTTCTCCCCCTTCCCCTCCCCATCTCAGGGTTTGGGCAGGTTCTTACTAAGCCCCTCTTTCCTCATTAATTAATGTAATTAATGGAAAGCCACAAAAAACTCAGGCTGTCTGCCCCTTCACACCCAGAGAAGAGGTTCTGTGACCCTTGGAACAAAGAGAGAAGGTCCCAGGAGGGCTTTTCTTACACTTTTTTTTAGAGTCTTTTTGTGGTGGGCCTGATGACCTGAAGGGGTAGAATGTTAAAAGAAAACCCCCTTAATAAGGGGGAAAGGCCTTAATGAGGTAAAAACCTTAATGAGGAAAAAGTGTTCAAGGCCACGTTGGGTGGTGCTTGGAGCAACCAGGTCTAGTGGAAGATGTCCCTGCCCATGGCAGGGCTTAGGTGGTCTTTAAGGTCCTTTCCAACCCAAACTGTTCTGAGAGTCCACTGAAAAAAATAACCCTTAATAAGTAAAAACTTCATGAGAAAATAATTTCTCCAGCCTAATTACTAAGAGATGGAGACACCTGGCCTTGGTGATGCTGTAAACATGTCACCAAGCTCAACCAGGTGCTCCTGCAGCTGCTGCTAGAGCCCCTTATTGCTGCTCCACGATCCCTTTGTCCTTCTCAAGCACCGAGAAGATCCCAACCACCTCATCCCTTGGCTCCACACTCCCTTTTATTTTTTTTTTTTTTTTTTTTGCAGCAGGAATTACTTTTCCCCAGCTCCTTTCTGCTGCCAACCCTCCCGTGTCCCCCTCCACCAACCTCTCCCCTCCCTTCTCCAAGCTGGAAATGCCTCTGGAGATGCCTCAGAAGAAGTTGACTCACAGCCAAGGGGCTGGGCTAATGCCTTCAGCATGTTCCCAACAGTGCGGGGGGGGAGCTGAGGCACCACCCTGCAGGGCTGCTGGAGCCAGGATTTGTAGAAGGCTGTAGGAGTTTTGTCATCCCAATGAAATGCTGATGGGGGCTGGGGGGTTTATTTTTTTTGGGCTGTGATGGTCAGTTGGGTTGTACCCAGGACCCAGCTCGATGTGTGTTGAGGCTGAGAACTTCTGAGGCTCAAAATCCTCCTTTCTGTGAGGAGAACAAAAATAGGAAGTGAGAAATACCCCAAAACTTCACCTTAAAGTGAACCCCCCCACCACCACTTCAAACCTCCTTAAAAATAAGAATGTCCTCATCATCATGTTCATTATCATCATCATCTTTTTTTTGTCCATCAGCCTCACTTCTCATGAATCCACAACCATTTCTCCTGCTCACGTCAGGAGGATGAAGAAGTTGGGGCTCAACCTGCAGACCCCAAGCTCGTTCCCCTCCAACCATCCCAGAAAACATTTCAGGGAGTGAAAAAACAGTGATTTTGAGTGGGTTTAACCCTTTGGGAGCAGTCCCAGCTCAGCTTCCCTCCCAGTTTACCCCAAATCACCTCTGTTCAACCAATCATTTCCAGCCCCAAATGCCACCAAACAAAGCTGAACTGGAAGGGTTTTGTTGTCCTCACCTAGCTTTTTCAGTGCAGGCTGCTGGTCAAGGAGGGGGTAGAACATTGAGGTTTGATCATGTCCTAGAGCTGCCTTCAGATCAAATCATCTCCTCTTTAAGGCCTGGCCAGCAGCAGATCCTCTCCAGAGCCACCTAATCCCCCACCACCTTTTGTCCTGGGTGTAAACAGAGATGGGCCGGAGCCTTTTTTTAGACCGGCTCTGGCTGAACTTCACCCCCACCAGGCTTCAACCACCTCCTCCCCAAATTGATCTTTTGGAATAGAAGAGCCCAGCTCTGCTCTCCTCTCCTCAAGCTTATCTCTAGCTGGGGGCTGTATCTAGAGGCCATTTGTGGCCGGAGACATTCCCGAAGGGGGGAGGTTGGGCTGGCTTTGAAGCCGCCCCGGCAGCGGGGAGCGAGATCTCCTTACACATTCTCCTCCAAAAATAGCTCAGGCTCAGCCACCAGCCAAAAAAAAACCTCCCAGCCCTGGCTCCTAGGGGCATCTTTCCTGGGAATGTTGGTGTCCCACAGCTGCTGGCAGATCTTCCACCTCTTCCTCCTGGCAGAGGAGGTGTGGGAGGGAGGTGATGGTCACCGAGATCTGGAATTTAGGCTGCTGTGACAAAACGTTGGGAGATTGAGGAGCTTGAGGTTGAGTTGAGCTGGAGTTTGAGGTTAGACTGAGCTTCAGTTTGAATTGAACTTGGGACCAGTTTGAGGAAGTTGAGGTTGGCTTAAGGAGATTGAGGTCGGGTGGAGGATACTGAGCTTGATTTGAGAAGCTTGAGGTTGGAGTTTGAGGTTAGATTGAGCTTCATTTTGGGTTGAGGTTGGGACTAGTATGAGGAAGATGAGGTTGGGTTGAGGAGGTTGAGGCTGAGCTGGGGATATTGAGCTTGATTTGAGGAGCTTGAGGTTAGACTGAGCTGGAGTTTGGGTTGAGGTTGAGACTGGGTTGAGGAGGTTGAGGTTGGACTGAGCTTCAGTTTGGATTGAGGTTGGGACTAGTTTGAGGAAGTTGAGGTTGGGTTGAGGAGGTTGAGGCTGGGCTGTGAGGATATTGAGCTTGCTTTGAGGAGCTTGAGGTTGGAGTTTAAGGTTAGACTGAGATTCATTTTGGGTTGAGGTTGGGACTAGTTTGAGGGAGATGAGGTTGGGTTGAGGAGGTTGAGGCTGAGCTGGGGATATTGAGCTTGATTTGAGGAGCTTGAGGTTAGACTGAGCTGGAGTTTGGGTTGAGGAGGTTGAGGTTGGACTGAGCTTCAGTTTGGATTGAGGTTGGGACTAGTTTGAGGAAGTTGAGGTTGGGTTGAGGCTGGGCTGAGGATATTGAGTTTGATTTGAGGAGCTTGAGGTTAGACCTAGCTGGAGTTTGGGTTGAGGTTGAGACTGGGTTGAGGAGGTTGAGGCTGGGTTGAGCTAGAGCTTGAGGTTAGATTGGTCTTGAGGTTGGGTTAAGTAGGTTAACTTCCGTTTGAGCTTGAGGTTGGGTTGAGGAGGCTATGGGGTTGGGTTGAGGAGGCTGAAGTTAGACTGAGGTTCTTATGTGGAAGTTGGACTGAGGAGTTTTAGGAGATCAAGGTTGATATGAGGAGGTTGGATTGAGGAGTTTAAGGTTGAGGCAGCATTGAGGATGTTGAGGTTGGGTTGAGGAGGTTGAGAATGGGTTGATAGTGACCGTGGGACACCTCCCCTTGCCCAAGCTGACCCGGGGTGCTGCCTCTTCTCTTCTCATGCCCAGATGACCCCGACCCTGACGATGGCTTCAATTACAAACAAATGATGGTGCGGGATGAGCGCCGCTTCAAGATGGCTGACAAGGATGGAGACCTGACTGCCACCAAGGAGGAGTTCACTGCCTTCCTGCACCCTGAAGAGTATGACTACATGAAAGACATCGTCGTGCAGGTGGGGCCACAGCTGGTCCCACTCAGAACGTGGTGCTGGTGGCAAAGGAAGGGTTGGAAATGGGCTTGGCCACCAGAAATGGTCCTGTGGTGTGATGGCCTTGAGGAGATGTAGATCTGAGATGGTTGTGGAGGAACACATGTGGGTTGGGGGGTGCATTATGACATGCTGGGGCTGGATCAGTTGTTGTAAAGAGGTGGTGGTGGTTGGGGCGTGGAAGTGCACTGAGCTCAGCCTGCCACCATCTTGTCCTTGCAGGGGGAGGTTTAGGTTTGATCTTATAAAGTTTTTCACAGAAAGAGATTGCCCATTGGAATGGGCTGCTCAGGGAGGTGGTGGGGTGAGTGTCCCTGGAGGTGTTTAAGAAGAGACTGGATGAGGCACTTAGTGCCATGGTCTAGTTGTTGAGTTAGAGTTGGGTGATTGGTTGGACTTGATGGTCTTGGAGGTCTCTTCCAACCTGTCTGATTCTGTGATCTTGTCCTTGCAGGAGACCATGGAAGACATTGACAAGAATGGGGATGGCTTCATTGACCTGGAGGAGTACATTGGTGAGGTTCTGCCACCAGGTCACCTCCAGCACATCCTCTGGGATGGTGGAGGGGTCCACATGGATCCCATCCTTGGAGATGTGGGATGGTGGAGGTGTCTGCAGCTAACCATTGTGCCTCTGGCAGGTGACATGTACAGCCACGATGGTGACGCCGATGAGCCCGAGTGGGTGAAGACAGAGAGGGAACAGTTTGTGGAGTTCCGTGACAAGAACCGGGACGGCAAAATGGACAAGGAGGAGACCAAGGATTGGATCCTCCCCTCGGACTATGACCATGCTGAGGCTGAGGCACGGCACCTTGTCTATGAGTCCGATCAGAACAAGGTGAGGTGGCTCCTCACAGGGCTCCAGGGAGGTGCTGGGGAGCTGAGGAGGGAGAAATGGGCTGAGAGAAACCTCGTGAAGTTCAACCAGGGCAAGTGTAGGGTCCTGCACCCATGGAGGAACAACCCCCTTCAGCAGTATAGGTGAGGGGTGACCTGCTGGGAAGCAGCTCTGTGGAGAAGGCACCTGGGAGTGCTGGGGGACAAGAAGCTTCCCAAGAGCCAACAATGTGCCCTGCTGGCCAAGAAAGCCACTGGGCTCCTGGGGTGCATGCAGAATAGTGTGGGCATCAGGTCAAGGGAGGTTCTTCTCCCCATCTATGCTGCCCTAGGGAGGCCACAGCAGGACTCCTGGGTCCAGTTCTGGGCTCCCTAGTTCAAGAGAGATGGGGAACTACTGGAGAGAGTCCAGTGGAGGCTATGAAGCTGCTATGAAGCTGGAGCATCTCTGTGAGGAGGAAAGGCTGAGACCTGGGGCTGTTGAGCCTGGAGAAGAGCAGCCTGAGAGGGGATCTGAGCAATGCTCAGCAAGAGCTGAAGGAGTTGTGAGGGACAAGATGATGTGGCCAGACTCTTGTCAGTGGTGCCCAGTGACAGGACAAGGGGCAGTGGGCACAAACTGGAACCCAGGAGCTTCCATTAGGAGCAATTTGTTGTCTTTGAGGGTGGTGGAGCCTTGGAGCAGGCTGCCCAGAGAGGTTGTGGAGTCTCCTTGTCCAGAGAGCTTCCAGCCCCACCTGGCCATTGTGATGCTGGGCAACCTGCTTTGGGTGCCCCTGCTGGAGCAGGGGGGTTGGATTGGATGATCCCCAGAGGTCCCTTCCCACCCCAGCATGCCATGGTGAAATTCTGAGATGAGTCCACGAATTTGGTTCTTTTTTGCAGGATGGGAAGTTGACCAAAGAGGAGATCGTGGAGAAGTACGACCTGTTCGTGGGGAGCCAGGCCACGGACTTCGGAGAAGCCTTGGTGCGACACGATGAGTTTTGAGGGCAAAGGCCTCTTCTCCAGTAATTTATTTTCTACCATTTCTGGGCTGATCAGAAGAAAATGTTGGGTTTGTGGTTTTTTTTTTTGTTTCTTTGTTTGTTTTTGGGTTTTTTTTGTTTTGTTTTGTTTGGTTTGGTTTGGCTGCTGAGACTCTTCCTGCAGGCCATCAACCACCCAATTCCCTCCCCCTCCTCATCCTGGTTTTATTGGTTTTCTTCCTGATGGGATGAGGAGCAGCTGAGGACCCCACCTCCTCCTCCTGACTCTTTGAGGGGGTGGGTTGGTTGGTTTTGTTGGGTTTTGGTTTTGTTTTTTAATTTAGATTCACATGGGTTTTTTGAGGTCTTATCAAGCTTGGATTAGTTTTGTATCTTGGTTCCACCAGAAGAAATGTGTCTGCTGACAGGGCAGAGCGATGGCAGTGCTCCCCCTCCCCTTCCTCCCTGCCCTTTATCAACACCAAACTGGACAAATTGATTAAAAATAAGGGAAAAAAAGAAAACAAAACAAAAAAACCCAAGCCAAACACAAACTTGAAGCTAGCAAACAATGAGGCCAGAAGGTTGGCTTTGGCCAAAAATGAAGCTAAAGAGGTTGAGGTTTTTGGGCCAAAATAAAATCAAGAAGTTGGTTTTTATTTTCATGGGGGCTAAATGAAACCAAGAGATTGGTTTTGGTCAAGGTAAAGCCAAGAGGTTGAGTTTGGGGCCAAACTAAACCCAGGAGGTTGGTTTTGGTCAAGGTAAAGCCAAGAGGTTGAGTTTGGGGCCAAACTAAACCCAGGAGGTTGGTTTTGGTCAAGATAAAGCCAAGAGGTTGAGTTTGGGGCCAAACTAAACCCAGGAGGTTGGTTTTGGTCAAGATAAAGCCAAGAGGTTGAGTTTGGGGCCAAACTAAACCCAGGAGGTTGGTTTTGGTCAAGATAAAGCCAAGAGGTTGAGTTTGGGGCCAAACTAAACCCAGGAGGTTGGTTTTGGTCAAGATAAAGCCAAGAGGTTGAGTTTGGGGCCAAACTAAACCCAGGAGGTTGGTTTTGGTCAAGATAAAGCCAAGAGCTTGGGTTTTTTAGACCTAAAATAAACCCCAAAATGTTGATTTCTGGCCCAAGAAAATGCATAAAATTGGTTTTGGGGCCAAAATAAAGCCAAGATGTTGAGTTTTGAGCCCAAAATTAAACAAGGAGGTTGAGTTTTGGGGCCAAAATAAACCCAAGAGGTTGATTTTGGTCAAGATAAAGCCAAGAGCTTGATTTTTGGCCCCAAATAAACCCCAAATATGTTGATTTGGGGGCCAAAATTAAGTCAATGGTTGGGTTTTGGCCCAAAATAGATCCAAGATGGTGAATTTTGGGCCCAAAAGAAACCTTGGAGGTTGATTTTGGTTGAGCTAAAGCCAAGAGCTTGATTTTTTTTTTTTCTGTTTTTGGCCCATAATAAAGCCAAGAGGTTGATTTTGGGCCTAAAATAAACCCCAAAATATTGATTTGGGGCCCAAAATTAAGTCAGTGGTTGGGTTTTGGTCCAAAATATATCCAAGAGGTTGAATTTTGGGCCCCAAGGTTGGGCCAAATGTGATTTGCCCAAAACCAAGAGGTTGATTCTGAGCCCAAAATTGAACCAAAATAAAATGAAGGTGTTGAATTTTGGGCCAAAACAGAACCCAAAACATTGAATTTTGGGCGAAAATAAAGCCAGGAGGTTGATTTTGGGGCCCAAAATAAAGACAGAAAGATGATTTTGGTCCCAAAATTCAACCAACAGGTTCAGTTTGGGGCCAAAATAAAGCCAAGGGGGTTGATTTTGAGGCCCAAATTAAAGACAAAAGGTTGATTTGGGACCCAAAATAAAACCAGGAGGTCATTTTTTTTGGCCCAAAATGAAGCCAAGAGGTCGACTTTTGGCCCCCCAAAAAGCCAAAATGTTGAGGTTTTGGCCCAAAAGGAAAAGCAAAGGTTTATTTTGGGGCCTAAATAAACCCAAGAAGTTGAGGGTTGGGCCAAAACAAGACCCAAAGCCACCACTGAAGCCGAGGCAGGCCAAGCTTAGCCCCAACTTTACCCACCCCAACCCCGCTTCATCCAGCCCCAAAAGTGCCTTGATTCCACCCAACCTGGCTGCAGAGGAGGGATGGGAAGTGGTGGGAGGGAGGGATGCACTGAGCTTCCCCCCTCCCCTTCCCCCATGAAATTACTCAAGTATTAATTATTTTTATTAACATTCATCTCCTGCTTTTCTGGTGTGACCTCAGCCCAGGCTCTGCCCCAGCGTTACTCAGAGCTTGGTGTCTCCAAACCCCCTTTATTTTTTTTTTTTTCACACCCTTTTTACCCTTAAATTAGGGTTCCAAGCACCATTTTAACCCTTTTACCCCCATTTTTATCTCCTGGACCCCCACCCCCCACCCCCAAACCCTCCATTTTTGCTCTATATTGACTCCAAATGGAGTCACCTGGGATTGGAGTGGTGATACCAGGAAAACCCCAGAATCCTTCACCTTTTCCAGCCTTTTTTCCCCCAGAAAAGGACTTTATGGGAGCATTAATGATGTCAGACACTAATTTGTCCCCCCCTGCAAAGTGGGGCTCATCCCCCACGTTTTTCCCCCCCCCCAGCCAACCCCTTGAGATGTTTCTCCTGGGGCTGGTTCAGTTTTGGTCCCTTTTGGTGTAAACGAGGCTCAATAAAAGCTGTTTACAGTCACCCCACCCAATTCTGCCTTTCTTAGGCCCAAAAAATGGGATGTGGGTGGGGGGTGAGCCCCCTGCCCCACAAGCTGGATTTCAAACTGGGTGGGTGTGGGAGGGGTCCAACTGTGGGGCAGTGGTGTCCTAGGGTGGCTTTTGGGGGTCTGGAAGGGTCAGGTCCTGCCTCTGTGACCCCCCTGCCCCATAGATGGGGGGGCTCAGAACCACCCCAGCCCCAGAGCTGGGGGCAAAACCCATGGATGCCATCCCATGGATGGCAGCCAACTTTATCTCAGCCCCACAGACTGGGGGGGCTCAGACCCACCCCAGCCCCATGGATGGGGGCCTCAACCCCACCCCAGCCCCACAGATGAGGGTCTCAGCTTCTACCCAGCCCCATGGGTGAGTCTCAGCTCCACCCTAGCCCTGTGGATGGGGCTCAGCTCCACCCCAGCCCCATGGATATCACCCAACCTTGCCCCACCCCCCAAAATGGGTGCTGGGGGGCAGCACCCCACCTCCCTGCCCCACCACCACCACTCGTGGGTTCTGCTGTGGGTCCCCCCGAGGTGCAGATGGACTTGAGGTTGAGTTTGGACTGTGGGGATGGATTTTATTGTCCCACCTCTGTCTACATCCTAGACTGGCAAAGAGGGTGGCCCCAGCCCCCCAGGGCAGCCCCAGCCCCATAGAGAGAGCAGCCAAGGGACGGTTGTGGGGCTGGGGTGGGTTCTGGTGGCTCCTCAGCTGGGGCTGACCTGGCTGGAGGACACGGAGGAGACCTCTGTCTTCTGGGCCGAGCTGGAGATGTCCGAGTCGTCCGTCATGGGCCTTCCGCAGACGGTCTCCATGATGCAGGCCCGGAACTGTGGGGACAGGAGTGTCACCAAGCCAGCCCCAGGATGCCCCTTGACCCTTGTCCCCATCCCTGGACGTAAGCGCCATCCTGATCCTTGATGCCACCTTGAGCCCATCTCATGTGCCCAAAGATGTGGTGACTCCAGCCCTGGAGATGGCTCTGGGCATGGCCATCTGATCCTCAGATGTCCTTGGTCAATCCTAAGGTGTCCCTGTCTCATGGGTGTCCCCATTGCCCAGATTTCCCTCAGTGTCTCAAATCGCTCTGGTTTCTGGGATGTCCCTATTCCCTAGATGTCCTTGGGCATCCCTGCCACCCAGATGCCCTTGGGCACCCCAGGAGGTCCCTGTCACCCTGATGTCCTTGGGTGTCTCCATCACCCAGATGCCCTTGGGCACCCCAGGAGGTCCCTGTCACCCTGATGTCCTTGGGTGTCTCCATCACCCAGATGCCCTTGGGCACCCCAGGAGGTCCCTGTCACCCTGATGTTCTTGGGTGTCTCCATCACTCAGATGTCCCAAAGCGCAGCCATCACCCGGATGCCCTTGGACACTGGGGACATCCCTGATGTCCTTGGGCGTGCCCATCACCCAGGTGTGCCCGGATGCCCTGGGACACTGGGGACATCCCTGATGTCATTGGGAGTGCCCATCACCCAGGTGTGCCCGGATGCCCTTGGACACTGGGGACATCCCTGATGTCCTTGGGCGTGCCCATCACCCAGGTGTGCCCGGATGCCCTGGGACACTGGGGACATCCCGGATGTCCTTGGGCGTGCCCATCACCCAGGTGTGCCCGTGGCGCTGCCGGGGCACCTGTTTGTTCATGAAGCAGTAGATGATGGGGTTGTAGACGCAGGCGCTCTTGGAGAAGAAGGCAGGGATGGTGACCAGGCGCAGGTCCAGGCCGTGGTCGCGGTTGTTGACCATGTACATGGCCAGGGCGGCGTAGGGCACGTAGCAGAGGCAGAAGGAGCCAACCATCACCACCACCATGCGGGACACCTCCCGCTCCGCCTTCTGCGTCGTGGCCGACTCCTGCTGCTGCGCCGCCACCTGTCACCGGAGTGTGGGCTCAGGGCTCGGGGCCTGGCCTGCTGCTGCTCTCCTGGCCTGCCAGCCCTTCCCACCTCCGTGCCTCCAGCCTGGCATCCCTCAGTTCCTCCAGCTCTCCCTCTCCATCTCCCCATCCTGACATCCCTCTGGTTCTCCAGCCAGCGCTCCTCCTCCATCCCACCGTTTCTACCTCTCCCCTTCACCCTCTGTCTCTTCCTCTCTCTATCTCTACAGCCAATGCTCCCTCTCCATCTCCCCATCCCTCCATCCCTCCATCTCTTCCTCTCTCCATCTCTACAGCCAATGCTCCCTCTCCATCTCCCCATCCCCCCATCTTTTCATCTCTCCATCCCTCTATCCCTTCATCCCTCCACCCATCCCTCTATCTCTGTCCCTCCATCCCTCCATCTGTCCCTCTCTATCCCTCCATTTTTCCATCTCTCCTTACCTTTGTATCTCCCCCATCCCTTAGTTTTTCCATCTCTCCTCCATATCTCTTTCCCTCCATCCATGTATCCCTTCCTCCATCCATCCCTCCATCTCTCCACCCTTCCCTCCATACCTCTATCCCACCATCCTTATTTCCTTCTCTCCATCCTTCTGACACTCCATTCCTCCAACCTTCCCTCTATATCTCCAGCCTTTCCTCCATTCATTCATCTATTCTTCCTTCCATCCATCCATCCCTCCCTCCCTCTTTCTATTCCTCCAACCTTCCCTCCATACCTCCATACCTCTATCCCACTGTCCTTATTTCCTTCCCTCTATCCTTCTAACCCTCCAGCTCTCCAGCCTTCCATCCATCCATCCCTCCCTCCCTCCCTCCCTCCCTCCTTCCTTCCCTCCAACCTTCCCTCCATCCCTCCAACCTTCATCCCTCCAATCTTCCCTCCATCCCTCCCTCCATCCCTCCCTCCCTCCATCTCTCCAATCCCTCCCTCCCTCTCCTCCCACACCCCTGTGCCCGCTGGGACTCACGGCCCGCAGGGCGCTGAGCAGCTGGGAGTAGGAGAAGATGATGAGGGAGAGGGGCACGATGAAGCAGAAGATGAAGAGGAACCAGGTGTAGTACTCGCTCTTGTACTTGGTGCCCACTGTGTACCAGTCTGGCCCGCAGGAGCACTGCAGCCCCTCAGGCACATACCTGTGGGCACACAGCCTCAGCTCGGGCTGGCACCCCTGGGGCACCCACTTGGCTCCCCTACAGCGCTTCAGTGGTACCCTATGGCACTGCCAGGCTGCTCTGCAACTCTGTGCCACACACATGGCACCCCTATTGCATCCTGTGGCACCTGTGTGGTACTGCTGGTGGCCCAGCACCCTCCTGACACCCCTGGGGCACCTCTGTGGCACCCTCTGACACTTCCATGGCACTGCCAGCTTGGTCTGCACCTCTATGCCACACATGTGGCACCTCCATGGTACCCCTGTGTCACCCTGTGGCATCTTAGTGGCACTGCTGGTGGCCCGGCACTCTCCTGGCACCCTTGAGGCACCTCTGTGGCACCTCCATGGTTCTTCTGGTTGTCCTAGCACCTTCTTGGCACCCTCCTAACCCTTTTCCACCCCCCTTGGAGACATTGCCCACCTTGGGCAGCGGCACCCACCTGCTCCAGCCGAAGAAGGGTGGCAGTGCCACCCCGAGGCCGATGACCCAGGTGGCAGCCACCACCATCAGGGCGTGCTTGGAGCTGAAGCGGAAGTTGCCGAAGGGCTTGCAGATGACGATGTAGCGCTCGAAGGCCAGGAAGGCCAAGGACCACCCTGTCACCAGCCCTGGGGGGACACCACCACCAGCACCTCAGCCACAGCCCCACCAAACCGTGATGGTCACCTCAGCTCCATCAAACCATGGAGGTCACCTTAGCTCCGTCAAACCGTGGTGGTCATCCCAACCTACAAACCCACCAAACCAGCAGTCTCCTCCACCTCCAGCCCCACCAAATTGTGGTGGCCCCACCAAGTCCTCCAGCCCCACCAAAGCCCAGCAGTCACCTCCACCTCCACCCCCACCAAACCCCAGTGCCCACCTCCACCCCCAACCCCACCAAACCCCAGCAGTCACCTCCACCTCCAACCCCACCAAACCCCAGTGCTCACCTCCACCCCCAATTCCACCAAACCCCAGCAGTCACCTCCACCTCCAACCCCACCAAACCCCAGTGCTCACCTTCACCCCCAACCCTACCAACCCACGACAATTCCTTCCATCCCCCAAGCCCACGATGGTCCCCTCCCCCAGACTGAAGCCCTGTGGGGTGGTCTCCCTCCCCCCGTCCACCCCTACCTCCGGTGGCCCCGGCGAAGCCCTCCAAGGCACAGATGTGCTTGCCGAAGACGAAGTAACCTTGGGAGCTGGAGACGAAGACGGTGAAGACGCTGAAGATGCAGGAGAGGAAGCCGCTGAAGGAGATGTTCACCAGGATGTAGTTGAGAGGCTGCCTCAGCTTCTTGTACTTGACGGTGACCACCAGGACGATGGCGTTGAGGGGGGTGCCCACCAAGAAGACGAAGCCCATGAAGGCTGTCTGCAGGTGGAAGGCCCACAGAGGGGCGATGTGGTACTGGGGACCATCCCAAGGCCCCACCGAGGAGCTGTTCTTGAAGAGGTAGAACTCTTCGTCCCCCGACATGGTTGGGGGGTCACGCTGGTGGTCCCCTGCCCTCCCCCTCTTGATATAGTCTTGGCCGAGCCCAAAAGCTGCTTAAGGGCTTGGGGGTGGGGATCAAGGAGCAAACTTGGGGATTAAGGGGGGGCTAAGCCTGGCTCAGCCCTTAATCGGCCTCATTAAGTGGGGACGAGCCGATTGCTGGGATTTGAGGGGGGGATGTGGGGGGGGGTGATGAGAAGACCCCACCCCAGCTTGACTTAGGGTTGAGGGGGTCCACAAAGGCCCCCAGGGACACACGATGAGTTGAGGTTCCCAGGGGCACACAATGAGTTGAGGTTCCCAGCGACACACGATGAGTTGAGGTTCCCAGGGGCACACAATGTGTTGGGGTTCCCAGGGGCACACGATGAGTTGAGGTTCCCAGGAGCACACAATGTGTTGGGGTTCCCAGGGGCACACGATGAGTTGAGGTTCCCAGGGGCACACAATGTGTTGGGGTTCCCAGGGGCACACAATGAGTTGAGGTTCCCAGGAGCACACAATGGGTTGGGGTTCCCAGGGGCACACGATGAGTTGAGGTTCCCAGGGGCACACAATGGGTTGGGGTTCCCAGGGGCACACAATGAGTTGAGGTTCCCAGGAGCACACAATGGGTTGGGGTTCCCAGCGACACACGATGAGTTGAGGTTCCCAGGGGCACACAATGAGTTGAGGTTCCCAGGAGCACACAATGTGTTGGGGTTCCCAGGGGCACACAATGAGTTGAGGTTCCCAGGAGCACACAATGTGTTGGGGTTCCCAGGGGCACACGATGAGTTGAGGTTCCCAGGAGCACACAATGGGTTGGGGTTCCCGGGGCACACGATGAGTTGAGGTTCCCAGGGGCACACAATGGGTTGGGGTTCCCAGGGGCACACAATGGGTTGGGAGTCCTCAGGAGCACAAAATGGGCTAGGGTCCCCAGGGACATAGAATGAGGTGGGAGTCCTCAGGGACACACAATGAGTTGGGGGTCCTCAGGGGTGCACAATGGGCTGGGGTCCCCAGGGACACAGAATGAGTTGGGAGTCCTCAGGGACACTCAATGAGTTGGGGGTCCTCAGGGGAGCACAATGGGCTGGGGTCCCCAGGGTCACAGAATGAGCTGGGAGTCCTCAGGGGCACACAATGAACTGGGGTTCCCAGGGACACACAATGGGTGGGGGGTCCTACAAAGGTTGGGTGTGAGGCCAGCAGGAGGGTTTGGATCCATTGGCTTGTGTTGGTGTTGAGGGGGAAGCATTGGGGTGATCTAGGAGGGGTTTGGGGTGACCTGAGGTGGGGATTGGGGTCACCTAAGAAGGATTGGGGTCATCCAAGGAGGATTGGGGTCAACTAGAGGGGTTTGGGATTGCCCTAGGGGGGAGGAGAGAGGAGAGGGTGTCAACCAGAGGGGTTTATGGTGCTCCAAGCGGATCTGGGTCAACCAGAGGAATTTGGGGTCACCCAAAGGGATTCGGGGTTCCCCAAGAATGATTAGGGTCAACCAGGGAGGTAGTGTCAACCAGAGGGGTTTGGGGTCCCTCAAAGGGGATTGAGGTCAACCTGAGGGGTTTAGGGTCAACCAGGAGGGGTTGGGGTGCTCCAAGGATGATTGGGGTCAACCAGAGAGCTTTGGGGTGCCGCAAGAAGAGTTTAGGGTCGACAAGAGGGGTTTGGGATCACCCAGAAGGGTTTAGAGTCACCCAAGGGGGGGTTGGAGTCAACCAGAGGGGTTTGGGGTGTCCCAAGAAGAGCTTGGGGTCAGGAAGAGGGGTTTGGGATAACCCAGGAGGATTTGGGGTCACCCAAGGAGGGCTGGGATCAACCAGAGGGGTTTGGAGTGTCCCCCGCACCCCTTTTCTTACCCTCCCCATCCTGCACCCCTTTTTCCTACCCTCCACCCTGCACCCCTTTTCCTACCCCCTCGCACCCCATTTGCTGCCCTCCTCGCCCCCCTTTACTTACCCTCTCCCCCCTTCGTGCACCCCCTTTCTAACCTCCCCAACCCCTTTCCTGCCCTCCCCCCCCCAGTTTTCCTGTCCCCACCCCGGAAGGCTGAGCAGAAGCCTCTTAGGGGGGGATTAAAGGCTCCTGGGACCCCCTCCCTGCCCCGCCCTGGGTCGGGGGCTGTATATAAAGGGGAGGGGGGTTGGGGGTGGGTCCTGTGCTGGATGGGCTGGACTGGGACAGACTGGGGTGGACTGGGCTGTGCTGGACTACGATGTACAAGACCAAACTGGGTCAGACTGGACCAGACTGGGCTGAACCAGGCTGTACCCCACTGTAGTGGGATGTACTGGGATGTACTGGGAGGTACTAGGTGCACTGTACTGGGCTGGGCAGTACCAAAGTGGGCCAGACTGGGCTGTACTGGGATGAACCAGGCTGCCTCACATTGTACTGGGATGTACTGGGAGGTACTAGGTGCACTGTACTGGGATGGATAGTACTACAGTGGGACATACTGGGCTGTATTGGGCTGTACTGGACTGTACTGGGCTGAACCAGGCTGTACCACACTGTACTGGGATGTACTGTACGGCACTGGGCTGAACTGGATTATACTGGGATGTATCATACTACACTGTACTGGGTTGTACTGGGCCATACTGGGCTGTACTGGGCTGAACCAGGCTGTACCACATGGTACTGGGATGTACTGTACTGCACTGGGCTGAACTGGATTATACTGGAATGTATCACACTACACTGTACTGGGCCATACTGGGATGTACAGTGCTGCACTGTACTGTACTGGGCTGTACTGGTTTATAGTGGGATGTATCACACTACACTGTACTGTACTGGGCTATACTGGTTTATACTGGGATGTATCACACTACACTGTACTGGGCTGTACTGGGACATACTGGGGTATACTGGGATGTACAGTACTGCACTGTACGGTACTGGGCTGTACCATACAGTACTGTACTGGGGTGTACTGGGTCATACTGGGTGGGGTCAGATGTGCTCATACTGTACTGGGTCATACTGGGCCGTACTGGGTTAGATGGGCTTGGAGGAGACATCAGTAGGTTCCAGAGTGAACAAACCCCTCCCCTCCCCCCCACCTTCCCCAAAGTGGTTGCTGCAAGGGTACGTGTGGCACTGGTGTGGGCAGGGCCTCTCCCCACGACTGGGGTGGCTGGTTGCCAGGGAGGTGCCACCCTGGTGACTGTGCCCCTGGTGACAGTGCCCCTGGTGACAGCAAGAAGGGCACAGGGCTCAGAGCCATGGAGCTCCCAGACACCTCCTCTGCGGGCAGTGAGCAAAGGGGGCACGAGACCGACACCCTCAGGGGTGGGCACCCCAAAAGTGGGTACCCCCAGGGTGGGCACCTCCAGGAGCTGGCACCCAAAGGGGGATGGGCACCCTGGGAATGGGCACCCAATAGGGGCTGGCACCTCCCCTCTCAGGGGTAGGCACTCCCCCAAGTGTAGGCAACCCAACAAATGGCACCCCTGGGGTGGGTACCCCCCCCAGAAATTGACACTCCAGGGAGGGTGCCCTAAGGGTGGGCACCCTGATGAGTTGACCCCCTAAAGGTGGTGGGACCACATAAGGATGGGCACCTCCCTTGGATGGGCACCTCCAAGAACGGGCACTCCCCAGAACTGGCACTCCCAGGGACAGGCAAACCATAAGGATGGGCACTCCCCAGTAACTGGCACCCCATGGGGTGGGCATCCCATAAGGATGGGCACCTCCAGAAATTGCCCCCCCGAGGGATGGGCACCCCAAAAGTGGGCACTCCGTGGGGATAGGGGTGGCCCAAGGATGATAGGCACCCCCTGAGATGGGCACTCCAAGGGTAGGCACCCTGAAGATGGGCAACCATAGGGATGGGCACCCCATGTGGATGGACAGCTCCCCGTGGAGATAGAGACCCTGGGGATGGGCACTTCGGGGGATGGGTACCCCAAAGATGAGCACCCCACTGATTGGCACCCTCAAGGGTGGGCACTCTACGGATGGGCAACCCAGAGCTTGTCAGCCTAAAGGGTTGGGCACCTCCTCCATGGAGATGGAGACCCCAGGGATGGGCACTCCTAGGGTTGAGTACCCCAAGGATGGGCATCCTTAGAGATGGGCACCACCTCATGGAGATAGAGACCTCAGGGATGGGCACCTCAGAGATGAGTACCCCAAGGATGGGCACTGCAAAGGTGGACACCCATAGAGATGGTGGGCACCCACTGATGCTGGCACCTGTGCCCAGTGTCCCTCCTGTGCCCTCGCTCAGGGGATCTGCAGGCACTGCAGCTGGAACTGGGCACCCTTCAAGCTGGGCAAGTGGCCAAACGAGAGCAGCTGGAGCAGGCCCTGGCCCTGGCACGGATGGAGCGGGCACGTGCTGCCATGGAGGTGATGCTGCTGCGCCTGGAGGTGGCACAGCTGCGGGCGAGGCTGCAGCGCAGGCACCAGCTCTGTGCCCGCTACCAGCTGGAGGCCACCACCCTGAGGGCTAATGCCCAGCGAAGGGATAAGCAGCTGGAAGATGCCACCGCCAAGGTGACACAGCTCCAAGGTGCCAGGGAGGGGTATGGTGGGCATGGGGTGGTGAGATGGTGGGCATGGTGGGAGAGTGGGCATGGAGCTGTGGGGTGGTGGGCATGGAATTGTGGGGAGATGGCCATGGCGGGATGGTGGGCATGAGGAGGTGGCATGGTGGGCATGGAGTGGTAGGGTGGTGAGTATGGGGGTGGTGGGCATGGAATGGTGGCCTGGGTAGGATGGTGGTGCCCTGGGCTGAGGTTGGGTGCCCTGGGCTGAAGTTGGGTGGCATGGGCTGAGGCTGGGTGGCATGGGCTGAAGTTGGGTGGCATGGGCTAAGGCTGGGTGGCATGGGGTGAGGCTGGGTGGCACAGGCTAAGCCTGGATGTCATGGGCTAAGGTTGGGTGGCATGGGCTTGAGCTTGGGTGGCACAGGATGAGGCTGGATGGCATGGACTGAGGTTGGGTGGCATGGGCTGAGGTTGGGTGGCACAGGGTGAGGCTAGGTGGCACTAGCAGAGGTTGGGTGGCAGGGGCTGAGGCAGGGTGGCACGGGCTAAGGCTGGGTGGCATGGGCTGAGGTTAGGTGGCATGGGCTGAGGTTAGGTGGCATGGGGTGAGGCTGCGTGGCAGGGGCTGAGGTTGGGTGGCACGGGCAGAGGTTGGGTGGCATGGGGTGAGGCTGGGTGGCAGGGGCTGAGGCTGGTGTCCCTCAGAGGAGCTGTCCCAGCTGCGCAGGCAGCAGCAGCTGCTGGCTGAGGAGTACCAGGTGGTGCAGCTCTGCGGCCGTCAGCTCAGCTCCTCCTGCCACCGGTACTGTGCCCCCACCGCGCCCCGGGGACACCTCCTGTCCCCACTGCCAGCCAGACACGGCCCCTGTGTCCCCATGGTCGTGTCCTTCTTGTCCTCATGGCCCAGCTTCCCTCACCCATGGCCATCTGTCCTCCTCACCCCCATGTCCTCCACGTCCCCATTTCCCCATGTCCCCTCTCTCCCCAGGCTCGTGTCCCCCTTGTCCCCCTGCCCAGCTCTTCTGTGACCCCAGCCATGTCTCATCTGTCCCCATGGTGATGTCTTCTCTCTCTCCAAGCTCATGTGCCCCTTGTCCCCCTGCCCAGCTCTTCTGTGCCCCCAGCCATGCCCCACCTGTCCCCATGTCCCCGTGGCCATGTCCTGTCTCTCCCCATGTCCTGCGTGCCCCTGCCCACATCCCCACTGTCCCCCTGTCCTCATCCCCGTGTCCCCTGCCCGTGTCCCCACCCGCACCTCCGTCCTATCCCCATAGGTTGGTGGAGACACCAGAAGCCACCACAGGTCTCCTGGCCCTGTGTCCCCCACCTGAGGATCCCCAGGTAAGGTGGTGAGGTGTGGGGGTGACACACACGGGGTTCGGGCTGTCACCTTCTTGGGGGGGTGGTGGTGGCCCTGACCTCTGTGTCCTCTGTGTGTGTGTCCCCAGGAGATGCCCAAGAGGTTAAACCCCTTCATCCTCTTCGCGGTGGCCTCCACCCTCATGTTCCTCTGTCCCTACCTGAAGCAAGGATGAGGCACTGGGGAGCACCAGGACGCCCCCTCCCCGGCCCCCAGCACCGTGACCCATCCTGACCCCCCCCCTCAGCACCCTGACCCCCCCCAAACACCCTCCACTTCCCCCAACTACCCTGACCCCCTGCTGCCCCCAGCACCCTACCCCCCACCTCTGGAGCACCCTGCCCCTCCACCCTCCCTCCAGAAGCATCTCGACCCCCTCCCCATCACCCTGACCCTCCCCAAACATCCTGCCCTCCCCCCCACAATAAACACCACCCCCTGCACATCCCTCCCTTGGTTTGAGTGTCCTTGGGGGGGGGTTTGGGGGGGTTTGGGGGGGTGTCACCCATGGGTGCCCACCCTGCTGTGGTTACCCCCCTCCCCCAAAGCTCGGTTTGTGCCCCCCCACCCCGTGCCCCCCTCCCCGGGGTATTTTGGGTGCGTGGCTGTGACTCGCTGGGTTATTTTTAGGGGCTGGCTCAGGCGCCATTGGCGCACCCCCCCCCCTCCCCCCAACCCAAAAGTGTCACCCGCTGTCACCCTGACCCCCCCCGTCCCCACAATGATACACCCCCCCGCCTCAGGATGTCCTGACTGGGAAGCAGGGGGGGGCTGAGTCATGGCGGGGTGCAAAAGGAGTACCCAAATGCGTTCCCTTCTCTCACCCACGGGTGACTCCCCCCCCCCCCCCCCAGCTGGAAGCTTCCAGGGGGGGTGATGGTGACGTCAGCAGCCGGAAACGGGGTGTGTGTATGTGTGTGTCTGTGTGCAGATGTAACCCCCCCCCAAATTCATTCCCCACCCCCCCACCCAAAGGACCCGGAGCACCCAAGGGTCCTAGCAGTGCCCCCCGACCCCCCCGCACCCAGTCTGGGGCCAAAAAGGGGGGGGGGCGTGGGGAGGAGGGGGGGGGTCCTAAGGATGCAGTATTGGGGGGGAGTCCTAAAGGGGAGCAGCTGATCGGAGGGGGGTCTGGGTGGGGGGGTCCCAAGGTGGGGGTGCTGAAGGGGGTGTCCTGTGCGGGGGTTCTAAGTTAGGGGACTGATGGGAGCCTCATGGGGGTTTTTGGGGAGGTCCTGCGGTAGCCGGGGGGGAGGGGAGGGAGTTTCCTGGGGGTCTCCCGAGGGATCCTTGGGGGGGTGGGAGGGTGGGGTTCGAGTGGCAGGAATTCGGGTGTTCAGCACTGCAGGGAATTGGGGTTCCAAGTATTGGGGTGCCCAGGTGCCTTGGGTGTTGGGATGCCAGGTATAAGGGTGCCCATTTGTCCAGGGTATTAGGGTGCCAGGCATTGGGGTGCCCACCTGGCTTGGCTATTGAGGTGTCAGGCATTAGGTTGCCCAGAGTGCCCTGGGTATTGGGGGGCAGGTAGTGGGGTGCTGGGTTTTGGGGTACCCAGGATATCAGGGTGCCAGGCGCTGGGATGCGAGTTATTGGGGTGCTTATGTGCCCAGGGTATTGGGGTGCAAGGCACTGGGGTGTCCAGGTGCTTTGGGTGTTGGGGTGCCCGGAATGGGGGTGCCCAAGTGCATGTCTGGTGGGCCAGACATTCGAGTGCCCTGAGTATTGAGGTGCCAGGCATTGGGGTGCCAAGTATTGGGGTGCCTATTTGCCTTGGGTGTTGAGGTGCCAGTTATTGGGGAACCACTTTTTGGGGTGCCCAGAGTTCCAAGGTCTTGGGGTGCCCAAGGTGCCACTGCCGACGTCTTGAGGTGTTGGAGTGTTGGGGCTATAGGGAGTGCCAAGGTTTTGGGGTGCCAGGGTTTAGAGGGTAGGGCGTTCGGGGTATTGGGGTGCCCAGTTTTGGGGTGCTGGTGTTCTGAGGGTCTCTGGGTGCTGGCGTTCAGGGGTGCCGCGGTTTGGGGGTCCCAAAGTTAGGAGTTTGGGGGTTCCTGGTGATTTGTTTGGGGGGTACCGGAAGGTGACGGTATTTGGGGTTCCCGGTGCCGGGATTTTGGGGTTCCCGGTGCAGGGGGTGCGGTGCCGGTGGCCGGTGCCGGTGCCTCCAGGGCTATAAATAGCGGCTGTGGTCACAGCCTCCCCCCCACCCCCCAAACCGGGCCCCTCCCGTGGCCGCGGGGGCCGGACCGGGGCTGCGCTTAAAGCCGCCGCCGCCGCCCCCCGGCCCGCCACTCACCGCCCGCCCGGGCCCCGCTCCGGACCCGCATCTCGCCGGGAACCGGCACCGGCAACCGCCGCCCCGCTCCGGACCGTACCGCGAATCGACCGGACCCTACTGAGAACCGCTGCTCCGCCCCGGGAATCCACCGGGAACCGACCGGACCCCACCGGACCCTACCGGGAACCACTAGTCCGTCCCGGGACCCCACCGAGAACTCACCCGGACCCAACCGGACACCACCAGGACTCTACTGGGAACTGCTGCTCCGCTCCGGGACACCACTGGACCTCACCGGGATCCCACCAGACCCTACCGGACCCTACAGGGAACAGCTTCTCTGCTCCGGGAATCCACCGGGACCTCACCGGACCCCATCGGGAACCCACTCCGGGAACCGACCCGGACGCTACTGGGACCCCACTGGGCCCATCTCCGGACCCGCACCCCATCGGGAATTGGTACCAGGAACCCCGATCCCCACCGGCAGCTGCTGCTCCGGCACCGGGAATTCACCGGGGACTGGGAAGCGAGTCCGGGAACCGGCTCTGCCACCGGGAACTGCTACCGGAACCCCCACCCGGGACCCCGGGACTCCACCGGGATTACCACCGGGAACTGAGACCCCACCCGGGGCACTCGCATTGACTCGGGACCCCTTTAGGACCCCAGGACTGATCTGGGACCTCCAACCCAGGCACCAGGATTGACCCAGGACCTCAGGACCCCCTCAGAGGACACCAAGGGTGACTCAGGACCACACCCAGGACCCCCACTGAGACCTCCAGGAGCAATCCAGAACCGACTGCCCACGCAGGACCCGCCTTGACCCACCCTAAAGTGGGTCTAAAAGTGACCCTAAAACCCCTACCCAGGACCCCAACACCCCACTCCGGATCCCCTCTGGGAGCAGCAAGAGTGACCCAGAACCCCTGCTGAGGACACCGGGAGTGACTCAGGACCTCCACCCTCAGGCCATCCACCCCCAGCGTGGTCTACAGCCCCCCCTAGCAGGAACCCACCACCAGCAGCACCAGCAGCAGCCAGCCCGCAGCGCCCACCATGAACTCCAACTACGAGCCGCAGACGGGGGAGGAACCCGAGGAGCTGCCGGCCACCGAGAAGGACCTGGCCGAGGACGCTCCGTGGAAGAAGATCCAGCAGAACACCTTCACCCGCTGGTGCAACGAGCACCTCAAGTGCGTCAACAAGCGGATCGGGGACCTGCAGAAGGACCTGAGCGACGGCCTGCGCCTCATCGCCCTGCTGGAGGTCCTCAGCCAGAAGAAGATGGGCCGCAAGTACCACCCCCGCCCCAACTTTCGACAGATGAAGCTGGAGAACGTCTCGGTGGCCTTGGAGTTCCTGGAGAGGGAGCACATCAAGCTGGTCTCCATCGGTGAGCCGGGGGGAGGGCAGGGGGGAGGTTGGGGAGATGGAGGAGGTGGGATGGGGTGAAGGGGCAAGGATGGGGTGATGGGCACGTGGGGATGGGGCTGGGCGTGCAAGGACAAGGGTGATGGACATGTGAGGATGAGGCTGGGTGTGATAGACGTGAGGATGGAGCTGGGTGTGCAAGAGCAAGGGTGATGGACACGTGAGGATGAGGCTGGGTGTGATGGACACGTGAGGATGAGGCTGCATGTGATGGACATGTGAGGATAGAGCTGGGTGTGCAAGGACAAGGGTGATGGACACGTGAGGATGGGGATGGGGGTGATGGACACATGAGGATGGGGATGGGTGTGCAAGGACAAGGGTGATGGACACGTGAGGATGGGGATGGGTGTGCAAGGACAAGGGTGATGGACACGTGGGGATGGGTGTGATGGACATGTGAGGATGGGGATGGGTGTGCAAGGACAAGGGTGATGGACATGTGAGGATGGGGATGGGTGTGCAAGGACAAGGGTGATGGACACGTGAGGATGGAGCTGAGTGTGCAAGGACAAGGGTGATGGACATGTGAGGATGGGGATGGGTGTGCAAGGACAAGGGTGATGGACATGTGAGGATGGAGCTGAGTGTGCAAGGACAAGGGTGATGGACATGTGAGGATGGGGATGGGTGTGCAAGGACAAGGGTGATGGACATGTGAGGATGGAGCTGAGTGTGCAAGGACAAGGGTGATGGACATGTGAGGATGGGGATGGGTGTGATGGGTGTGATGGACATGTGAGGATGGAGCTGGACGTGCAAGGACAAGGGTGATGGACACATGGGAATGGGTGTGATGGACACGTGAGGATGGAGCTGGGTGTGCAAGGACAAGAGTGATGGACACGTGAGGATGGGGATGGGTGTGATGGACACGTGAGGATGGAGCTGGGTGTGCAAGGACAAGAGTGATGGACACGTGAGGATGGGGATGGGTGTGATGGACACGTGAGGATGGAGCTGGGTGTGCAAGGACAAGAGTGATGGACACGTGAGGATGGGGATGGGTGTGATGGACACGTGAGGATGGAGCTGGGTGTGCAAGGACAAGGGTGATGGACACATGGGAATGGGTGTGATGGACACGTGAGGATGGAGCTGGGTGTGCAAGGACAAGGGTGATGGACACATGGGAATGGGTGTGATGGACACGTGAGGATGGAGCTGGGTGTGCAAGGACAAGGGTGATGGACACGTGGGAATGGGTGTGATGGACACGTGAGGATGGAGCTGGGTGTGCAAGGACAAGGGTGATGGACACGTGAGGATGGGGATGGGTGTGCAAGGACAAGGGTGATGGACACATGGGAATGGGTGTGATGGACACGTGAGGATGGAGCTGGGTGTGCAAGGACAAGGGTGATGGACACATGGGAATGGGTGTGATGGACACGTGAGGATGAGCAATGGGTGTGCAAGAGCAAGGATGGGGGGCAGGGGGTGAGGGACACGTGGGGATGGGGATGAGTGTGGAAGGGTGGAGGTGATGGACACGTGGGGCTGGGTGTGCAAGGGTGGAGGACATGGATGGGTGGAGAGAGGCTGAGTCTGCACACCCAGGGTGCTGGTGAGGGTTCCCTGGGTGCTGAGGTGCCCTGTGGGTGCCCCCACCATGGCACTGGGGTACCAGAGACTCTGTGGGTGCCCCAGGATGTCCCCAGGCTGGCAGTGGGGTCTCAGAAGCCCTGTGGACACCACACGATGCCCCCAGCCCAGTTGGGGGTTGCCAGGGACCCTGTGGGTGCCAGGATAGTGGGGCCCAGCCATACACTGTGGGTTCTCTGGGGGCCTCAGCCTGGCAGTGGGGTGGCAGGGACCCTGTGGGTCCCAGGGATGCCAGGATAGCAGGCACCCTGCATGTGCTGTGTGTGCCCTGAGATGTCCGCAAGCTGGCAGTAGGGTGCCAGGGGCTCTGTGGGTGCTCAGGGGTACCTCAACCCGGTGCTGGGTTACCATGGATGCTCTGGGATGTCCTCAGGGTAGCACTGGAGTGCCAGAGAGACTGTGGGCACAGGTTGGCATTGGGGTGCCAGGGATCCTACGGGTGCTCTGGGATGTCCTCAGTCTGGCACTGGGGGTACCACATGATGTCCCTAGCCTGGCAATGGGCTGCTGGGGTGTATCTAGACTGGCAGTGGGGTGCCAGGGACACTGTGGGTGCCAGGGAAGCCAGGATAGTGTGGACCTGTGTCATGGGTGTCCTGAGCTGTGCCCAAGCTGGCAGTGGAGTGGCAGGGATCCTGTGGGTGCCCCAGGGTGTCCCCAGCATAGCAGCGGGGTGCCAGGATAGTGGGGACCTTTCACGTGCTGTGGGATGCTCTGAGGTGCCTCAGCCTAGTACTGGGGTTCTGTGGTGTACTTAGACTGGCACTAAGGTGGCAGGGGCCCTGTGGGTGCCAAGGATGCTCTGGGGGGGCTCAGCCTGGCAGTGGGGTGGCAGGAAGCCTGTGGGTGCCAAGGATGCCAGGTTAGCAGGGACCCTGTGGGTGCTTTGGCTGCTCTGGGGGGCTCAGCCTGGCAGTGGGGTGGCAGGAAGCCTGTGGGTGCCAAGGATGCCAGGTTAGCAGGGACCCTGTGGGTGCTTTGGCTGCTCTGGGGGGCTCAGCCTGGCAGTGGGGTGGCAGGAAGCCTGTGGGTGCCAGGAGAGTGGGCATCCTGCACGTGCTGTGCATGCTCTGAGATGTCCCCAAGCTGGCACCAGGGTACCAGGGACTCCATGGGTGCCAGGGATACCAGGATAGCAAGGACCCTCGGGATGTGCCCGACCTGGCAGCGGGGTGGCGGTGACCCTGCGGGTGCCCTGGCAGACATCTCCGGGCCGGCACCGGCGCTACCGAGGGCTCCCTGCGGTGCCAAGGCAGTGTCCCTACGGTGCCAACGTTGCCGCCTTGGGGGTGCCCACAGACAGCAAAGCCATCGTGGACGGGAACCTGAAGCTGATCCTGGGGCTGATCTGGACGCTGATCCTGCACTATTCCATCTCCATGCCCATGTGGGAGGATGAGGAGGAGGAGGATGCCCGCCGGCAGACGCCCAAGCAGCGCCTGCTGGGCTGGATCCAGAACAAGGTGCCCCAGCTGCCCATCACCAACTTCAACAGAGACTGGCAGGACGGGAAGGCACTGGGGGCACTGGTGGACAACTGCGCGCCCGGTGAGTGGGCACGGAAGGGGCGGGGGGGGCAATTGGGCACACTGGTAGGTGGGCATGGGGGGCACTGGGTACTGGGGGAGGCAATTGCGCCTCCTGCAAGGGGGCATGAGGGGCAGAGGAGATTGGGGGGCACTTGAACCCCCTTGGTAGTGGGCATGGGGGGCACAGGGTATGGGGTCAATTGCACCCCCAGTTATGAGGTGTGAGGGGCACAGCGGCTTAAGGGGCACTTGCCCCCTGCTAGGTGGCCATGGGGTGCTCTGGGCATGGTGGGCACAGGGGTTCAGATGGCACCCCCAGTACCCAGTACTGGGCATGGGGGGCAGTGGCACCCCCAGTTAGTGGGCATAGGGGCCATGAGGGGGTACTCTTATGGTGAGGGGTGCGGGGGGGGCAGCTGCACCCCAGTGCTCAAGGGGCACTGGGGACAGGGTGCGGCAGTGGTAATGGGGGTCAACACCCCCCCAAACAGTGCTGGCGTGGGGTACTGGGGGAGATGCTGGGGGCACTGGAAGATACTGGGGGCCACTGGCGGATGCTGGGGGGATCCTGGAGTGCAGTGGGGACTTACTGGGAGGCATTAGAAAATGCTGGGAGGGGGCTCTCGGGGGTGGGGGGGGGGAGTGAAATACACTGGTGGGCACTGGGAGGTTCTAAAGGGCAGGGGGATGGGCAGTTGGGTGCTGGTCCCACCCCGGGGGGTACCCATCTGACCCCCTTCCACCCCCCACTTCTTCCCATGCCAGGTCTGTGCCCAGACTGGGAGAGCTGGGACCCCAACAAGCCAGTGCAGAACGCTCGGGAGGCCATGCAGCAGGCGGACGACTGGCTGGGGGTCCCCCAGGTACTGGGAGCACTGGGAGGGGCTGGTGTCCCCATGTAGGGGATGGGGAAAGGGTGGGGGTGGAGGGCTGGGAGTGCCAGTGGGTGCCAGGGAGGCTGGAGAGGTCCCACGGGAGGGGTCGTTGGGTATGGGGCAGCGAGGTCCCTGAAGGGGTCCTTGGCGATGGGAAAGATCCTGGGGGTGCAGAGGAGGAAGGTCCCCAGAATGTCCCTAAGGGTGGGGGGGACAACCCTGAGGGTGCAGGGGTGGGGGGGATGAGTTGGTCTTTTGGTGTGTGTGGGGGTGTCTCTGGAAAGGGGTCTCTGTAGAGGGGTCACCTGGGAGGTCCCTGGGGCTGGAGAGGTCCTTGGGAGGTCCTGGAAGGGGTCTGGGGGTTCCTTGGGAGGTGCTGGGTGGGGGCTCTGGTGGGGTGTCTGGGTCTGGGGGGGTTCTTGAGGGTCCCTGGGGAGCAGGAAGGTCCCTGGTGGGGGATCCTTGGACCTGGAGATGTCCTTGGGAGGTGCTGGAGAGTCCCTTAGTGGGGGGGGTCCCTGGGTATTGGGGTGTCTTTGGGGGTGCAGAGGAGCCTCTGGAGGGTCCCTGGGAGTGCAGGAGGGTCCCTGGGAGCGGTGGTCCCTGGTGGGAGGTCCGTGGGTCCGGGTGGTCTCTCTGTGGGTGGTGTTGGTGTGTGGAGGGAGGGAGAAGAGGTGCCAGGAGGGGTGCTGAGTGTCGGGGTGTCCCCTCCAGGTGATCGCCCCCGAGGAGATCGTGGACCCTAACGTGGATGAGCACTCGGTGATGACCTACCTGTCCCAGTTCCCCAAGGCCAAGCTCAAGCCAGGGGCACCCATCCGTGCCCATCAGCCCCAGCCCGGCCGTGCCCGCGCCTACGGCCCTGGTATGGCACTGGCAGGGACCGGGGCGGGGGGACACGCAGGATGTCGTGGGGCACCTCCAAGCCCAGGGGCAGCATTCCAACCCCGGGGCACCTCCCCACTGCGTACCCAGGGGAAGAGCAGGGACACCCCCAGGGTGCCACCCGTGCCCAGGGACACCCCCAAGGTGGCACCCGTGACCAGGCACCTTCTTAGTCGCCAAGGGTTATCCTCTTCCATGCCTAGGGGACACCTTAAGGTCCTCCAAGGTGCCACCCATGCCCAAGGACATCCTTGCAGTCCCCAGGGTCCCCCTTGTGCCCAGGGATCCTCCAAGGCTCCACCCATGCCCAGGGACATCCTGGGGTACCCCCTAGGTGGAACCCATGCCCAAGGACCCCCTTTAACCCCAGCGTCCTCTCCACACCTAGAGATGCCCAAGCCCCCTCTGCCACCTACAAGGGCTACCTGAAGGTCCCAAGCTGGGGGTGTTGAGTAGGTCCTAGGGGTTGGGTGCCCATCATGGGGTGGGGGATGCCAGGGAGGGTGCCCCCTGACCCCTCCTGGGCACCCTCAGGCATTGAGCCCCAGGGGAACGTGGTGCTGAAGCCAGCGCAGTTCACGGTGGAGACCCTGGAGGCAGGGATGGGAGAGGTCCTGGTCTATGTTGAGGACCCTGAAGGCCACACTGAGGAGGTAGGTAGGGTGGGGGCCACCCATCTGGCACCCATCTGACCTCCCTGGAGCTCTCCAGCTCTGAAGTGGGGGGGGAGGGGGGGGGTGTCCACCTCCTACATGTTCAGGGTTCCTCCAATCTCCTCCAGGCCAAGGTGGTGCCCAACAACGACAAGAAGAGGACCTACAGCGTCACCTATGTCCCCAAGGTTGGGGGGCTGCACAAGGTGAGCACCTGCCCCTGGAGGTCACCTTGGGTGCCCCCCAGCACCCAAGACACGGGGCAGGAGGTGGGTTGGGGGGGTTCTAGGTGGCGAGGGCAGGACGTGGCCCCCCCTGACACCCATGTCCCCCAGGTGACCGTGCTGTTCGCGGGGCAGAACATCGACAGGAGCCCCTTTGGGGTCAACGTGGCCATGGCCTCGGGGGATGCCAACAAGGTGACAGCTCGTGGGCCAGGGCTGGAGCCCGTGGGCAACGTGGCCAACAAGCCCACCTACTTCGACATCTACACTGCAGGTGGGCACGGGGCACATGGGGTGGGGGTGGCATGGAGCTGTGGTGTGGCTGTGGTGGCTCTGAGGACCATGTTCTCATGGTGGTATAGTTGGTGGCTCTGAGGTGATGTTCTCATGGTGGCATGGTTGGTGGCTCTGAGGCCATGTTCTCATGGTGGCATGGCCATGGCTTTGTTCAGTGGCTCTGAGGACTATGTTCTCATGGTGGCATGGGTGGGGGCTCTGAGGACTATGTTCTCATGGAGGTATGGTTGGTGACTCTGAGAACCATGTTCTCATGGTGGTAGCACCATGGCTTGGTTTAGTGGCTCTGAGGACTATGTTCTCATGGTGGCATGGTTGGTGGGTCTGAGGTGATGTTCTCATGCTAGCATGGTTGGTGTCTCTGAGGGCATGTTCTCATGGTGGCATGGTTGGTGGCATGGCCATGACCTGGTGGCATTGAGCTGATGTCCTCCCGCTGACAGGAGCTGGCCCAGGAGATGTTGGGGTGGTGATTGTGGACCCTCAGGGTCGGAGGGACACGGTGGAGGTGATGCTGGAGGACAAGGGGGACAACATCTACCGCTGCACCTACCGCCCCGTCCTGGAGGGGCCACACACCATCTGTGTCACCTACGCTGGAGCTCAGATCCCCAAGAGCCCCTTCACTGTCAACGTGGCTGAAGGTGAGGCCCACCCCAGGGGTCACTGCCAGGTCCTCTACCACTGTGTCCCCCGCTGTGTCCTCATGGCACCCATTGGTGCCAAGTGGCAGTCCCATGGCACCCATTGGTGGCCATGATGGCCTCTTGGCAACCTTGTAGTGATCCATGGCCCTAAGGTTGTCCCATGGCACCCTGGCACCCTGCAGTATTCCCAGAGCACCCCTTTGTCCCCAAGATGTCCCCAGGAGTCCCTTATGCTCCTGGGGCCTCCAAAGCACCCTTCTGTCCCCAGGGTGGCCCTGTGGCACCTTTATGCCCCTGGGGACAGTGTGGCATCCCCAAGCTGTGCCTATGGCACCTATTTGTCCCCAAGGTGTCCCCGTGAGTCCCTTACATCCACGGAGGACCCCATGGCACTCTTATGTTCATAGGCTGTCCCCTTGGCACCCTTGGGGTCCCTGTGGCACTCATTTGTCCTCAAGGTCTCCCCTTGGGTCCCTTATATCCGTGGAGAACCCCATGGCACACATGTTCCCAGGTTGTCCCCATGGCACCTTGGCACCCTTGGGGTCCCTATGGCACCCATTTGTCCCCAGGGTGTCCCCACGAGTTCCTTACACCCTTGAGAACCTCACATCCCCTCCCCCTCTGCTCCCACACCCCTGCAATCCCATCCTTGGGCGCTCCCAGCACCCAGGGGTGGTGGCACTGGGCTGTGACCCACGGGTGACACGGTGCCGTGCCGTGGCAGCGTGCAACCCCTCGGCGTGCCGGGCCACCGGCCGTGGGCTGCAGCCCAAGGGCGTCAGGGTGCAGGAGGTGGCAGACTTCAGGGTGCTGACCAAGGGCGCTGGCACCGGAGAACTGCGGGTGCTCATCAAGGGACCCAGTGAGTGGGGCCAGGGGGGTGGGGGGCACCAGGAGATGTCCATGGGGGTAGTGCATGGTTGGGTGGCACCCATAAGGGTGTCTGTGGGTGGTGCATGGTTGGGTGGCACCCATAAGGGTGTCTGTGGTTGGTGGGGACCCATAAAGGTGTCTGTGGGTGGTGCATGGTTGGGTGGCACCTGTAAGGGTGTCTGTGGGTGGTGCATGGTTGGGTGGCACCCCTGAAGGAGAGTCTGTGGGTGGTGTATGGTTGAATGGAACTCATAAAGGTGTCCGTGGGTGGTACATGGTTGGGTGGCACCCCTGAAGGAGTCTGTGGGTGGTGCATGGTTGGGTGGCACCCATAAGGGGGTCCATAGGGATAATGCATGGCTGGTGGGCACTACGAAGACGCTTGTGAAGGTTTCATGGTTGGTTGGACACCTTGGTGATCTCCATGGAGGGATGTCCATGACTTGCAGTGGGGATGGGCGAGGGGGCACTATGGTATTGCCCCCATCTGACACACCCCACCCCACCCAGAGGGCACAGAGGAGCCGGTGAAGGTTCGGGACGTGGGTGATGGAGTCTACGAGTGCGAGTACCACCCCATGGTGCCCGGCAAGTACACGGTGGCCATCACCTGGGGTGGCTATGCCATCCCCCGCAGGTCAGCTGGAACCCCCCTACCCATCTACCCATGGGTGACCCCCTGACCCACTTTGCACCCCCCAACCCCATGACCTCCTCTTATCCCTACAGTCCCTTCGAGGTGATGGTGGCTCCCGCGCCGGGCACCCAGAAGGTTCGAGCCTGGGGTCCAGGGCTGGAGGGAGGAGTGGTAGGCAAGTCAGCAGACTTCGTGGTGGAGGCCATTGGCACAGAAGTGGGCACCCTAGGTAAGAGGGGCACCCATGGGTGGGGCCATCAGCCTGAGGATAAGGACTTGGGGTGGGGGGCACCATGGGGGGGATGTATTGAGTGGTATCATGGTGAGGATGTGAGGGTGTGATGGAGGACACGGTGGTGGGGATGTGGGTATGGACTGGAGAGCACCATGGTAGGGACAGAAGGATGGACTAAGGGACTGTGGTGGACAGCCTCATTTGCTTCCAAATTGAGCTAGTCTGGTGTGGGTAATGTGGGGAGGAAATTTCAACCTACCCCAGGGACATCTTGGGGAGGTGGGCACAGAGTGGGTGGCACCTTGGGGACGCGGGCACAGGATGGGGGGCATCGTGGTGGGGATGTGGGCATAAAGTTGAGTTAAAGTGGAAATATGGACATAGGCTGAGGAACACCATGATGGAGTCAACTGAGGGTCACCCCCACAACATATGGGGTGGCACCACACTGGGGACCTGGGAAAACAGCAGATGCCTCCATGGTGAGGACATGGGCAGAGGCTGAGGAATACCATGGTGGAGACTAGGTCACCACCATGGGGACACAGGCATGGACACACATGGGATGGCATCATCCCAGAGTCATGGACAAAGACTGAATGGAGACAAGGACTGGGGATCACCAACCTGGTGACGTATTTTTGATACCATGGTGAAGATACGGGTGCAGGCCAAGGCACACCATGGTGGAATCAACTGAGGGTCACCACCATGGGCATATGGAGGTGTATTGGGGTGACACAACCTTGGGGACATGGGCAAAGTCTGAGTGACACTTTGATGGAAGCAAGGACTGAAGGTCGCTGCCATGGCGACACATTGGGTGACACCATGGTGGACTCAACTGAGTGTCACCGCCATGGCGACACATTGGGTGACACCATGGTGGACTCAGCTGAGTGTCACCGCCATGGCGACACATTGGGTGACACCATGGTGGACTCAGCTGAGTGTCACCGCCATGGCGACACATTGGGTGACACCATGGTGGACTCAGCTGAGTGTCACCGCCATGGCGACACATTGGGTGACACCATGGTGGACTCAGCTGAGTGTCACCGCCATGGCGACACATTGGGTGACACCATGGTGGACTCAGCTGAGTGTCACCACCGTGGCGACACATTGGGTGACACCATGGTGGACTCAGCTGAGTGTCACCACCGTGGCGACACATTGGGTGACACCATGGTGGACTCAGCTGAGTGTCACCACCGTGGCGACACATTGGGTGACACCATGGTGGACTCAGCTGAGTGTCACCGCCATGGCGACACATTGGGTGACACCATGGTGGACTCAGCTGAGTGTCACCGCCATGGCGACACATTGGGTGACACCATGGTGGACTCAGCTGAGTGTCACCGCCATGGCGACACATTGGGTGACACCATGGTGGACTCAACTGAGTGTCACCGCCGTGGCGACACATTGGGTGACACCATGGTGGACTCAGCTGAGTGTCACCACCATGGCGACACATTGGGTGACACCATGGTGGACTCAGCTGAGTGTCACCGCCGTGGCGACACATTGGGTGACACCATGGTGGACTCAGCTGAGTGTCACCGCCGTGGCGACACATTGGGTGACACCATGGTGGACTCAGCTGAGTGTCACCACCGTGGCGACACAGACACAGCTGGGGGCGGTGCTGCCATGGGGGCGGTGCCCTGGGGGCCGATGTCACGTCGTCGGTGTCCCCCCGCAGGTTTCTCCATCGAGGGCCCGTCGCAGGCCAAGATCGAGTGTGACGACAAGGGGGATGGCTCCTGCGACGTCCGCTACTGGCCCACGGAGGCCGGGGAGTACGCCGTGCACGTGGTGTGTGACGACGAGGACATCAAGGACAGTCCCTTCATCGCCCACATCCTGCCCGCCCCCAACGACTCCTGGCCGGAGAAGGTACCCTGCTCCCCACCGAGACCCACAGCACCCTGCAGAGCCTCATTGCACCCCACTGAGCTTCAGAGAACACCACAGAGCATCACTGCAACCCATAGAGCTCCCTAGAATCCCATAGAGCCTCATTGCACCCCACTGAGCCCCATAGAATCCCATAGAGCCTCACTGCAACCCATGGAATGCCACAGAATTCCATAGAGCCCCATAGAATCCCATAGAGCCTCACTGCAACCCATGGAATGCCACAGAATTCCATAGAGCCCCATAGAATCCCATAGAGCCTCACTGCAACCCATGGAATGCCACAGAATTCCATAGAGCCCCATAGAATCCCATAGAGCCTCACTGCAACCCATGGAATGCCACAGAATTCCATAGAGCCCCATAGAATCCCATAGAGCCTCACTGCCACCCATAGAATCCCATAGAGCCTCACTGCCACCCATAGAATCCCATAGAGCCTCACTGCAACCCATAGAAGCCCACAGAATCCCACAGAGCCTCATTGCAACCCCCAGAACTCCACAGAGCTCCATAATACCCTATAGAGCCTCACTGCACCCCACAGAATACCGTTGCCCTCCATAGCACCCCATCGAGCCCTACTGTGTCCCATAGAGCCCCACTGCACCCCCTAGAATTCTGTTTCCCCTACTGCACCTGTAACACCCCATAGAGACCCACAGAATTCCATTGCCCCCCACAGACTCCCATTGCACCTGAAGACACCCTGCTGTGCCCCATAGCACCCCACAGAATCCGCCTGCATCCCACAATGCCTCATAGGACATCACTGCACCCCACTGTGCCCCATAATGCCCCATTCCTCTCCATGGAACCCTGCTCTGCCCCGTGGCACCCTAATGCACCACCGGCACCCATGGGTGCTATTGACCATTGCTGTACCTCCCAAGCACTGCTCCCCTCACCCGTTCCTGGGTGCTGTGTGGGGTGGGTGCTACCTTGATCCTTGACCCCCACCCACAGGTGAAGGCCTTTGGGCCAGGGCTGGAGCCCAACGGCTGCATCGTGGACAGGCCGGCAGAGTTCACCATCGACACCCGCGGTGCTGGCAAGGGGCCCCTCAAGCTCTATGCACAGGTAGGGTGTCACTGGGTGCCCTTGGGTTCCACTCAATGGCACTGGATGCCCTTGAGTACCAGTGGGTGCTGTTGGGTGCCACTGAATTCCATTGGGTGTGGTTTGGTGCCCTTGAGTTCCAGTGGGTGCCATTGAATTCCATTCGGCGTTGTTGGGCAGCCTTGAGTTCCATTGGGTGTCCTTGAGTTCTCTTGGGTGCCTTTGGGCATCACTGGGTGCTGTTGAGTTGCACTGGGTGCCTTTGGGCATCACTGGGTGCTGTTGGGTTCTATTGGGTGCCTTTGGGAACCATTGGATGTTGTGGAGTTCCACTGGGTGCCTTTGGGCATCACTGGGTGCTGTTGGGTTCTATTGGGTGCCTTTGGGAACCATTGGATGTTGTTGAGTTCCATTGGGTGCCTTTGGGCATCACTGGGTGATGTTGGGCTCCACTGAGTGCTGTTGGGTCCCTTCACTCCCTTCCTGGTCCCCTCAGGATGCCGAGGGCTTCCCCATCGACATCAAGGTGAAGGACAATGGGGATGGCACCTACCACTGTGTCTACATGCCCACCAAGGCCATCAAGCACACCATTATTGTCACCTGGGGAGGTGTCACCACCCCCCGCAGTCCCTTCAGGGTGGGTGCCGTGGTGGGAGGTCCATGGGCGGCTGGGGTGGCCACAAGGGAGTCCTTGGGGTGATGGACAATGGAGATGGGGGTCCCAGACCTATGGAGTGTGGGGGGGATGGAGGTCCCATGGGATGTCAGGCATGTAGGGTGTTGGGGTGCCATGGGGGTTGGGCTCCCGTGGGTGGTGGGGAAGGGGTGCCAGGGTGGGGATGGAGGCCCCATGAGGATGGGGTGCCAGGGGTGGAGATGGAGGTCCATGGGGCAGTGGGTGCTAGGGTGGAAGTGGGGTCCCTGGGGTGGTGAGGGTCCCATAGGGATGGGGCTCCAGAGGTGAAGATAGGGATCCTACAGGGTGATGGATGTGGAGATGGGGTCCTAGGCCTTTAGGGTGTTGGACACAGGATGGGATGCTGGCCATGGAGACAGGGTTCTCATGGGTGATGGAGGCAGGGTGCCAAATCTGCAGGGGGTTGGGGTGCTGGGGTTGGGGTCAGGAGTCCCAGATCCATGGGATGCACCTTGGATGCCCACTGGTGACACTCCCTATGCCTGCAGGTGAACGTGGGTGAGGGCAGCCACCCTGGCAGGGTGAAGGTCTACGGGCCAGGCGTGGAGAAGACAGGGCTGAAGGCCAGCGAGCCCACCTACTTCACTGTCGACTGCAGCGAGGCTGGGCAGGGTGGGTCCCCACGAGGAGGGTCTCATGGGGACCCCTCTGCATGTGACACCCATATCCTATATCCCTCATCCATCAACCCTTGTCTTTCATCCCTGGTTCATCAACCCTGGTCCCTCTCCTGCATCCCCTCTCCTGCATCCCCTCTCCTGCATCCCCTCTCCTGCATCCCCTCTCCTGCATCCCCTCCTCCTGGTCCATCAACCCTGGTCCTTCTCCTGCATCCCTTGTCTTTCATCCCTCCTCCTGGTCCCCTTAGTCCACCCCCACATTCCTGGTTGCCCCATCCCATGGTGCCCCCCGGGGTGGGTGCTGACAGCGGTGTCACCCCGCAGGCGACGTGAGCATCGGGATCAAGTGTGCCCCAGGGGTGGTGGGACCACTGGAGGCTGACATTGACTTTGACATCATCAAGAATGACAATGACACCTTCACAGTGAAGTACACCCCACCAGGAGCTGGGCTCTACACCATCATGGTCCTCTTTGCCAACCAGGTACTGGTCACCCACCTCACACATCGTGTGGCCCCTCAGTGTCCCCTTCCTTGCCTGCTGAAGTCACAAAGGGTGGTGGGGCTCTGCTGCTCTGTGTCACCGTGTCACCACCTGTCCCCTTCCAGGAGATCCCCAGCAGCCCCTTCCGCATCAAGGTGGACCCATCCCATGATGCCAGCAAGGTCAAAGCTGAGGGACCTGGGCTCAACAGGACAGGTGAGGGGACAGGGAAAGGTTGGGGCTTGGGTGCTATGGAGTTGGCTGTTGGAGGGTTGGGTCTGTGGCTGCTGGAGGGTTGGGTGCTGTAGGGCAGAGACCCTGGGTGTTGGAGGGTTGGGTGCTGTAGGGCAGAGACCCTGGGTGCTGGAGGGGGTTGGGTGCTGTAGGACAGAAGACCTGGTTCCCATGAGGTTGGGTGCTGTGAGCTGGGTGCTGTAGGACAGATCTGGGTGCCAAGAGGTTGGGGGCTGAGAGGTAGGGACCTTGGGTGCTTTGGGGTTGGGTGCCATGGGGCAAGGTGCCTGCTGTGGGTGCCATAAGGCAAGGTGCCATGGCTGCTATAGGACTGGGTGCTATGGATTTGGGTGCTATAGGGCAGGGTCTGTGGGACTGGGTGCCATGGGTGCCAGTGATGTTTGCTGACACTCTGTGGGGCAGGGGTGGAGGTGGGGCTGGGTGCCATGGGTACCAACAATGGGTGCTGATGCTTTGTGGGGCAGGGGTGGAGGTGGGGCTGGGTCCATGGGTACCAACAATGGGTGCTGACACTCTGTGGGGCAGGGGTGGAGGTGGGGCAGCCCACCCACTTCACGGTGCAGACAAAGGGCGCTGGCAAGGCCCCCCTGGACGTGCAGTTTGGGGGGTCAGGACCTGGCCCAGCTGTGAGGGACTTCGAGGTGATCGACAACCATGACTACTCCTACACTGTCAAGTACACCCCTCTGCAGCAGGTACCTGCCACCTGTAGGCACCCAGAGGGGCACCCACCCCATAGGGGCACCCATATGGGCCCCCCCATCCCATACAGGCATCCCATAGGGGCACCCCCATCCCATATGGATGCCCACAGGGCACCTCATCCAACATCTTGCAGGGACACCCATCCTAGCTGGACATCTTGTATGGGCAACCATATGGGCACCCATGCCATAGGGGCACCAGATAGGAGCACCCAGAGGTGCACCCATCCCATATGGGGACCCATAGACAGCCCATCCTACATGGGCACTCCGTATGGTCTCCCTCATAGGCACCCCATCACCTGGGGTGATGTCGCCCAAGGGCACCCCATGTGGGCACACTCATGGGCACCTGATCTCATATAAGCACTCCAAGGACCCACAGACCATCACCCAAGCACCCATGGGTGCCCTAAATTCCCCCATGTACCCCTTAGAGCACCCAAGGGTCCTCCCAACCCTTCCATACCCCTCACAGAACACCCATGGGTCCCCCCAACCCCTACCTAACACCTGAGTGCCCCTATTCCACCCCACATCCCCATAGCACTCCCATTTTGAGCCCCCTTCCCCCCCCCCCCCCAGTGGGTGGGGGTTGGTGGGCACCCCTCTACCCTGGCAGCACCCTAAGGTGGGGTTGCACCCGCAGGGTCCTCTGGCTGTGGTGGTCACCTACGGAGGGGACCAGATCCCCAAGAGCCCCTTCCCTGTCACCGTGGCCCCCCCACTGCAGCTTGGCAAGGTCAAGGTGCAGGGGCTCAACAGCAGTAAGTTGAGGGCACCCAAGGGTGGTGGGGGGCACCTAAGGGGGAAGGACATCCAAGAGCTTGGGGTCTTCCATGGGGTTGTACTACCTTGGTGGGATCTTCTCTCTATGGTGTTCTTCATTGGGTAGGTGCACCCTGAGGTGGAGGGTACACCATTGGGTGCTGGTGGCACCTTGGTCGGGTTGTGGGACCTCCTGTCTATGGGGTGTGGGACTCTTCATCTGGGGTCTTCCATGGGGTGGTGACACCTTGGTGGGTTGTGGGACCTCCTCTTGATGGGGTATGAAACTCTTGGGTTTGGGGCCTTCCATGGGGTGGTGACACCTTGGTGGGTTGTGGGACCTCCTCTTGATGGGGTACGAAACTCTTGGGTTTGGGGCCTTCCATGGGGTGGTGGTACCTTGGTGGGTTGTTGGATCTCCTGTCTGCAGGGTTCTCCATGGGGTGAGTGCACCCTGGGTTGGGGGGACATCCTTGGGTGCCAGGTGCCCCCTTGACCACCCCATGTCCCCCTCTCCCGGCAGAGGTGGAGGTGGGTCAAGCCCAGGAGTTCACAGTGGAGACCTCAGGAGCTGGAGGCCAGGGCAAGGTGGAGGTGAAGGTCACTGGCCCCTCCCGCCGCCCCATCCCCTGCTCTGTGGGTCCTGCCCCTCTGGGGGGTTCCCACCCTGTCAGCTTCACACCACCTGAGGAGGGACCCTACAAGGTGGAGGTGACCTACGACGGACACCCCGTGCCTGGCAGCCCCTTCCCGCTGGAGGCTCTGCTGCCCCCTGACCCCACCAAGGTCAGTCTGGGGAGGGGTCTGACCACCACCCCCTGGGCCCTTGCGGGTGCACAGTGCCGCATGGGGCTGGTGGGGTTGTGGCTCACGTGGGCCTTGCCTGCTCCTTGCACCCTCACGGTGACCATGCCTGGTCCTTGCACGCTCCTTGCATGTTCATAGGGCCTGGGCATGTCCTTGCACACTCAGGCTGACCAGGTGTGGTCCTTGCACCTTCAGGCTGCCTTTGCACACTCCTTGCATGCTCTTTGCACGCTTGTGGTGCCCATGTGTGGTCCTCGCATGCTTAGAACACCTCTGCATACCCACCACCCCCAGCACCCCCAGCACCATTGCTACCTTCATCATCATCAACACCTTCATCATCTCCACCACCACTCCCATTGCCATTACTGCCTTCAGCAACCTCACCACCACCATAACCATCTAAATCACTCACCACCCCATCCCTGTCTCCACCACCCCATCCCTGTCTCCACCACCCCATCCCTGTCTCCACCACCCCCACAACCCCCATTTGCCCCTAACCCCTGTGTCCTCCCCCAGGTGAGTGCCTATGGGCCAGGGCTGCAGGGTGGCCGCGTGGGCACCCCGGCTCCCTTCACCATTGACACCAAAGGCGCTGGCACCGGTGGCCTGGGGCTGACTGTGGAAGGTCCCTGTGAGGCCAAGATCGAGTGCCAGGACAACGGGGATGGGTCCTGCTCCGTCTCCTACCTGCCCACTGAGCCTGGGGACTATGCCATCAACATCCTCTTTGCTGAGAGGCACATCCCTGGAAGCCCCTTCAAGGCTGTGGTGACCCCCGTCTTTGATCCCAACAAGGTGGGATGAGTGGTTGGAACACCTTGGGGGAGGAGGACTTGGGGTGGTTGAGTGGTTGAGAACCAGCTGGAGATGAGAACAGTGTGCCCAGGTGGCCAAGGAGGCTACCAGCAGCCTGGCCTGGATCAGCAATGGTGTGGCCAGCAGGAGTAGGGCAGGGATTGTCCCTCTGGGGCTGGGCACTGCTGAGGCCATGCCTAGAATCCTAGGGTCAGTTTTGGACTCCTCACTCCAAGAAGGACATTGAGGGCCTGAAGGAAGTCAAGAGAAGGGCAACAAAGCTGGGGAAGGGTCTGGAGAACTTGTGAGGAGCAGCTGAGGTGGGGAGGTTTCATCCTAGAGAAAAGGAGGCTGAGGGGAGACCTTCTGGCTCTCTTCAACTGCCTGAGAGGAGCCTGGGGCCAGGTCAGGGATGGTCTTCTCCCAAGTGGTGGGATGAGAAGAAACAGCTTCAAGTTGTACCAGGGGAGGTTTAGGTTGCACTTGAGGAACAATTTCTTCACCGAAAGAGTTGTCCAGGCGTGGCCCAGGCTGCCCAGAGCAGCGGTGGGGTCCCCATCCTCGGAGGCATTTCAAAGCCGTGGTGCTGAGGGACATGGTTTGGTGGCACCCTGGCAGCACTGGGCTCAGGGTTGGCCTTGCTGACCTTCAAGATACCTTCTAACCCAACCCATTCTGCGATCCCACTCCTCAGGTGACAGCCAGCGGGCCTGGTTTGGAGCGGGGCAAAGCTGGTGAGGTGGCCACCTTCATGGTGGATTGCTCCAAAGCTGGGGACGCCGACCTGACCATTGAGATCATCTCGGAAGCTGGGGTGAAAGCCGAGGTCCTCATCCAGAACAACCGGGATGGCACCTACACCATCACCTACACCCCGGCCTGCCCCGGTTCCTACACCATCACCATCAAGTACGGTGGACATCCCGTCCCCAAGTTCCCCATCCGGGTCACCATTGACCCAGCTGTGGACACCAGTGGTGTCAAGGTCTATGGCAAAGGCGTGGAGCCGAGAGGTGAGAGCCAGGGACATCTCCATGGGCATCTCCTCCCTCTGGCCATCACCATGGGCATCCCATCCCTGTGGCCACTAACATGGGCACCTCCTCCCCATGGGCATCCCATCCCTCTGGGCACCTCCTCCCACTGAGCATTCCCATGGGCATCTTCTTCCCATGGGCATCCTCATGAGACTTCCATCCCTGTGGGCATCTTCTTCCAAAGAATACCACTGTGGGTGTCTTCTCCCTGCAAGTGTCTCCATGGGCATCTTACCTATATGGCCACCTTCTCCCAGTGGGCATCCCTATGGGCACCATCTCCCTATGGGCATCTCCTCTCCATGGATCCCCTCAGTGGGCTTTTTTTCCCCATGGGGTACCACCTTCTTGCATTGGGTACCCCTGTGGACATGTCCTCCACACGAACATCTCTCCTTTGGATGGACATTTTCTCTCCATGGACATCTCCTCCCCATGGGCATCCTCAGGGGCACCTCTTTCCTCTGGACACCTCCTTTCCATGTCCATCTCTTCCCCCGGGCACCTCCTCCCCCTGCCTCCTTTCCTCCTCCTCCTCCTCCCCCTGCCTCCTTTCCTCCTCCTCCTCCTCCTCCCCCTGCCTCCTTTCCTCCTCCTCCTCCTCCCCCTGCCTCCTTTCCTCCTCCTCCTCCTCCCCCTGCCTCCTTTCCTCCCCCTGCCTCCTTTCCTTCCCCTGCCTCCTTTCCTTCCCCTGCCTCCTTTCCTCCCCCTGCCTCCTTTCCTCCCCCTGCCTCCTTTCCTTCCCCTGCCTCCTTTCCTCCCCCTGCCTCCTTTCCTCCCCCTGCCTCCTTTCCTCCCCCTGCCTCCTTTCCTCCCCCTGCCTCCTTTCCTCCCCCTGCCTCCTTTCCTCCCCCTGCCTCCTTTCCTCCTTTCCTCCCCCTGCCTCCTTTCCTCCTCCTCCTCCTCCCCTCCCCATGCCCCCCTCGCCCCGGCGGTGGTGCTGGCTGGGTGCTGAGGGTGCTGTGCCGCAGGGGTGCTGCGCGAGGTGGGCACAGACTTCACGGTGGACGCCCGGGCACTCACCAAGGTGGGAGGTGCCCACGTCAAGGCCCGGGTGGTCAACCCCTCGGGGGCCACCACGGAGACCTACGTCACCGACCACGGGGATGGCACCTACCGTGTGGACTACACCCCCTACGAGGACGGTGAGGGACCCCCCATGGACCTCCTGAGCCCCCTTGAGTGACCCCCAGAATGCCAACCGGAGAGCCCCAAACATCTTGAGATGTCCTCAAGCTCCCAGGCTCCAACCATGGACCCCGAAACCCTCCAAAAGCTTAGCTATTAGCTATGAACCTCCAGACCCCTTGAGAGCCCTCAAAACCCCTGTCAGGGGCATCCAACCTTCCCTTAATGTCCTTGAGGTATCTCCAAACCTAGGCAGGGACCTCTAAAACTCCCAAAAACTCACCAAGGGACCTTGACCCTCTCTCGAAGGACCCTCCCAAAACCCTAACCAGAGATGACTAAGCCCCTGGGGGTCCCCTCAAAACCCTGTCTAGGGACCTCCAAACCCCATGAGGCTCTAAAACCCCAACCCAAGGTTCCCCAAGTCCTCCAAACCTCAACCATGAACCCCAGAACCCCTTAAGTCCTCTCAAAACCGCAACCAGGGGTCACTAAACTCCAACCAAGGACACCCAAACCCCCTGAGACTACCCAAAAAACTCCAACCAGGGACCCCTTGAGATGTTCCAAACGCCTAACAGGGACCCCCAAGCCCCCAGATCTCACCAAAGGACCCAAAAACACCACTAGGGACTCCCACAATCTCAATCAGGAGCCCTCAAACCTACTGAGATGCCTCCAACCCTAACCAGGGACACCAAAGCCCCACTCAGCCATTTCCAACCCCCCTGAGATCACCCCCAAAGTCCCAACCAGCTACCTCTCAGCCCCCTGAGCTGCTCCGGACTCCAACCAGGGACACAAAACTCCCAACCATATACCCCTAAACTCCCTGAGACCCCAACAATAGACTCTCAACCCCTCTGAGACCACCCAAAACCCCAACTAGGGACCCCCCAGGCTCCCTGGGATACCCTCAAAAGCCCAACCGGGACCCCCAAACTCCTGAGATACCCTCAAAACCCCACCAAAGAGCTTCCAAACCCCCTGAAAACCACCCTTCCCCTTCCCACAAACCCACCCCCCCCAACCTCCGTGGTGGGCAGGGGGTGATGTGGTGTCCCTTGTCTCCAGGCATGCACCGGGTGGAGGTGACCTATGACGACGTGGCTGTCCCCAAGAGTCCCTTCCGCGTTGGGGTGGCAGAGGGCTGTGACCCCAGCCGCGTGCGGGCACATGGGCCCGGCCTGGAGGGTGGCCTGGTTGGCAAGGCCAACCGCTTCACCGTGGAGACCAGGTGGGCACCAACCCCCAGCCACCACCAGCCCACCACCTCCAGTTCCTCCAAGGGATCTACCACCTCTGCCTCATGCCACCGTCCTGGAACCTCCATCCCTTCCTATGGATGTGGCATCTCTGTCCCCTCCCATGGCTGTCACCTCTATCTCATGCCACCAACCTGGCATCTTCATCCCATGGATGTGGCGCCTCCATCCACTCCCATGGCTGTGTCACCTCCATCTCATGCCACTAACTTGGCATCTCTGTCTCATGCCACCAACCTGGCACCTCCATTCCCTTGCCACCCAACCGACATCTCCATCTACCTGCTATGGAGGTGGCACTTCCATCCCATTTCCACCAACTTGGCATCTCCATCTACCTGCCATGGAGGTGATCCCCTTGAGGACCCACCGCAGACATGCCACCTCTACCCCAGGCGGCCAGGCCACCCCTGGCAGTGTCCCTGAGTGCTGTCATGTCCCCAGGGGTGCGGGCACCGGGGGACTGGGCCTGGCCATCGAGGGTCCCTCTGAGGCCAAGATGTCCTGCAAGGACAACAAGGATGGGAGCTGCACAGTGGAGTACATCCCCTTCACGCCTGGTGACTACGACGTCAACATCACCTTTGGTGGCCACCCAATCCCTGGTGTGTAGTGGAGCTTGGGGTGACAGAGGGCCCCTGGGGGGCTGCGGTACCCATCAGGGTGGTGGGGAGGAGGAGTTGGGTCCCTGGGTGCTGATGGATGGAAGAGCTTGTGCTGGCCTGATGTCCAACCCCACGGTGACCCCAGGCCCATGGGATGATGCTATGGCTGCACTCATTCCATGCCCACATCGACACTGTGCCACCTTCATGACCATGGCTTTGGTATCTTTGTGGTCATGTTGGCCTCAGGGATGCATTGACCCCATGACCATGCTGTCCCTCTGCCCATGCTGTCCTCATACCCACGTTAAGCCCATGGGCCCACTCTGACCCTGTGCCCATGTTGACCCCATGCCCACGCTGACTCCATGGCCACGTTGACCCCTTGGTCACACTGACCCCATGCCCACGCTGACTCCATGGCCATGTTGACCCCTTGGTCACATTGACCCCGTGCCCACGCTGACCCACCCCCATTTCTGCAGGAAGCCCCTTCAGGGTGCCTGTGAAGGACGTGGTGGACCCCAGCAAGGTCAAGTGCTCAGGGCCAGGTCTGGGCCCTAGCGTCAGGGCCAGGGTGCCCCAGACCTTCACGGTGGACTGCAGTGCCGCAGGGCTGGCACCCCTCGAGGTCACAGTGCTGGGACCTTCTGGTATGTGGGGACATGTGGTGGGGTGTTGAGAGGTGTCATCAGCCCATGGGCTGATCTGTCCATGTGGTGTCCTGTTCCATAAAGGTCCTGCTCCAGAGGGTGTCCTGCCCCATGGGTGTCTTGCTCCACAGAGTGTCCAGCTCCATGGAGTGCTCTGCCCTATAGGGTGCCCTGCCCATAGATGTCCTTCTCCAAAGTGTATCCTACACTCCATAGGTTGTCCAGCCCCATGGGATGTCCTGCCCATGGATGTTTTTCTCCATAGGTTGTCCAACCCCATAGATCCACAGGGTGTCCTGCCCTATGGGATGTCCTCTTCTATGGATGCCCACAGATGGTCCTTCTCTAAAGGCTCTCCAACCCCATAGATCCCATGCTCCATAGGATGCTCTGCCCTGTGAGATGTCCCTGGGCAGGTTGTCCTACCCCATGGGTCACCTTGTCTCACTGATGACCTCTCCCCACAGGTCTGGCAGAGCCAGTGGAGGTCCGTGACAACGGTGATGGCACCCACAAGGTCAACTATACCCCAGCCACCGATGGCCCCTACACCGTGGCCGTCAAGTTTGCCGACCAGGAGGTGCCCCGCAGGTGATGACCACCACCCTTGGGTGAAGCTGGGGACAGCTGGTGGGGGTGGTGGGGATAGTTCCAGGTGCCAGCTTGACCTCTGTGTCCACCCATAGCCCCTTCAAGATCAAGGTTCTGCCAGCCCACGATGCCAGCAAGGTGAGGGCCAGTGGGCCTGGGCTGAGTGCCAGTGGCATCCCTGCCAGCCTGCCTGTGGAGTTCACCATCGATGCCCGCGATGCCGGAGAGGGGCTCCTCACCGTCCAGATCCTGGTCAGCACCCACGGGGGGGGGGTTGGGGAAGGGTGGAAGGGGTGAACTCCAGGAAGGGATGGAGTGGTGGGCATCCATAGAGCGGTTTTGCACCTGTGTCATGGCATGATGGGAGGTCTTGTGGGATCTGGAGGGTGGCCTGGCAACCATCTCTTGGGTGCTGAGCCCCATGTGGGGATCCAGCATCCATGCCATGGGATGATGAGCCCCACAGGATGCTTTGACACCCATCCATTGGGTCCTGAACCCCATATGATGCTCTGGTACCCTTGCTATGGGGGGTTGAGCCCTATATGTAGACCTGACACCCATCCTTCGGGTGCTGAGATCCACAGGGTACCTTGGCACCTATCTATTGGGTGCTGAGATCCATTTGAGGATCTAGAATGCATGCTGTGCGATGCTGAGCCCCATAAGGTGCTCTGAGACCCCATAGGGTACTCTGGCACCCATCACATTGGGTGCTGAGCCCCATGTGGTGATCTAGTACCCATACCATGGGGTGCTGAGCCCCGTACGTTCCTGTGGCACCCATACCAGGGAGTGTTGATCCCCTGGCACCTGTCCACAGGGCACCATATGGGTATGGTGACCTAGCACCAATGCCACGAGATGTTGAGCCCCATAGGGTGCTCTGGCACCCTTGCCATGGGATGTTGTAGATCTGGTACCTATCCATTGGGTGTTGAGACCCACATGGTGCCCTGGCACTCGTGGGATTGGGTGATGAGCCTCAGAGTGTGCCTTGGCACCCATCCACTGGGTGCTGAGCCCCATATGGTGACCTAGCACCTATGCCATGAGATGTTGAGCCCCACAGGCTGTTTTGCCACCCATCTGTTGGGTGCTGAGCCCCACAGGGTGCTTTGCCACCCATCTGTTGGGTGCTGAGCCCCACAGGGTGCTTTGCCACCCATCTGTTGGGTGCTGAGCCCCACAGGGTGCTTTGCCACCCATCTGTTGGGTACTGAGCCCCACAGGGTGTTTTGCCACCCATCTGTTGGGCGCTAAGCCTTGTCCCTTGTGCCACGGGGTGCTGAGCTTTCTGGTGCCCCACAGGACCCTGAGGGCCAGCCCAAGAAGGCCTCAATCCGGGACAATGGCGATGGCACCTACACGGTGTCCTATGTGCCCGACCTGCCCGGCCGCTACACCATCACCATCAAGTATGGCGGCGATGAGATCCCTGCCTCCCCCTTCCGCATCCTGGCTGTGCCCTCCGGCGATGCCAGCAAGTGCCTGGTCACAGGTGGGTACTGCCCTGTGGCGTCTCCGTGGCATCTCCCCCCCCGACCCTCACCATCCCTCTGCTGCCTCCCGCTGACCCACAGTGGCACCTTGGCATTGCCCCACTGACCCGTGGCATCCCTCTGCTGTCCCACGGCCTTCCCACAGCATCACCACTGACTCGCAGCATCCTCCTGCTGTCCCATGGCATCACCCCACTGACCCACAGCATCTCCTCGCTGACCCATGGTGGCATTGTCCACTGCCCTATGGCATCCTCACACTGACCCATGGCATCCCTGTCCTCCCCCATGCTACCCCACAGACTTCCCACTGCTGCCCCATGCCACCCCCGTAGCATCATCACTGACCCACAGCATCCCTGTGCTGCCCCCTAGATTCCTTCCGCTGCCCCATGGCATCCTCACACTGACCCCTGGCACCCTCATCTTTGACCCACAGCTGACCCACAGCATCCCTCTGCCGCCCCCCAGACTCCTTCTGCTGCCCCATGCCACCCCACAGCTGCCCCCCACGCCCTGCCCCACAGCTACCCAACCCCATCCTCTCCCACCTCCCCCTCCCTTCCCCACCCCACGATGCCGTGGGGACAATTGGGTCCCCTCCAGCTCAGAGCAGGACGTTTTGGCCCCCCGGAGCCCCCTGGCCACTCCCAAAGTCCCCCCCTGGAGCTCCCCAACTCTGCCCCACACCTCATGGCTTCTCCCTGGTCTCTCTTTGCAGTATCCATTGGGGGCCATGGACTGGGTAAGTGGCACCGGGGGGCCCTCTGCTGCTGATGGTGGTGGGGGAGGGACAGCTGGGGTTGGGTTGTGGGTCCACCGTGACCATGACCACCTCCTCCTCCACCCCAAAACCTTCTCCTCTAGGTGCCTGCTTGGGTCCCACCATCCAGATCGGGGAGGAGACGGTGATCACGGTGGATGCCAAAGCTGCTGGTCAAGGGAAGGTGACCTGCAAGGTGTCCACACCTGACGGGGCAGAACTGGACGTGGATGTGGTGGAGAATCACGATGGGACCTTCGATATCTACTACACCGCCCCCGAGCCCGGGAAATATGTCATCACCATCCGCTTCGGGGGAGAGCACGTCCCCAACAGCCCCTTCCACGTCATGGTGGGTGGGCCTGAGGATCTGGGGTGGTGGGTAGAGGCTGTGGTGGGCATCGTGGGGTTGGGAGATCATGGTGGCAGCTGTGGTGCTGGGAGGTTTTGGTGGGCTCAGCAGGTATAGGGTTGGGGCTGTGGTGGGCGCTATGGGGTAGAGGGATCATGGTGAGCACTATGGGGTTGGGAGACTCTGGTGGGCACCATGGAGTCTGCAGACCATGATGGACACCAAGAGGATGGGGGCATGGTGGACAGCATGGGGTTGGGAGACCACAATGGACATCATGAAACTGAGAGACCATGATGGACACCAAAAGATTTGGACCATGGTGGACACCATGAGGTTGGGAGACTCTAATGGGCATATGGAGCAGAAAGGTTGGGTTATGGTGGAAGCCATGGGGTGGAGATTTAGGAGACCATGTTGAGCATCGTTGAGTAGAGACCCTGATGAGTGTCATGGGTCAGAGAGGTGGAACCAGGGTGGACATTGTGGGATTGTGAGACCATGATGGACACCAATGGGTAGAGAACTGGGACTATGGTGGACGTCATGGGGGTGAAAAACTGTAATGGGAACCATGAGGTGGCAAAGTTTTGGGGCCACAATAGGCCATGATGGGATTTGGAGATTGTGATGGGCACTGTGGGTTGGGTAGACCGTGATGAGCACCATGAGGCAGAGAGTTGAAGCTGTGATGGGCCATCATGATGTTTGGAGACTGTGATGATCGCCATGGTGGCCATCATAGGGTTTGGGGACCATGATGGGGTGCCATGGTTCTCACCTCTCCTCTTTGCCCCATGGCACCAGGCCACAGAGGAGCCACCTGCCACCACCGAGAACCTCCGTCCCTTCAACCTCGTCATCCCCTTCACCGTGCAGAAGGGGGAGATCACAGGTATGGGAGGGGGTGGGACACAGGGTGGACACGATGTGGGGCATGGTGGGGCACCAGCCAGTCCCTGGCTGACTTGGTGGCCCCAGGGGAGGTGAGGATGCCCTCAGGGAAGACGGCCAGACCCAACATCACGGACAACAAGGACGGGACGGTGACGGTGCGCTATGCACCCACCGAGAAGGGCCTGCACGAGATGGACATCCGCTACGATGGCAACCACATCCCTGGTGAGAACACTGGGGACCACTGGGAGGTCCTTATGGGAACAATGGGTTGGGTAGACCATGATGAGCACCATGAGGTGCAGAGTCGGGGCCCTGATGGACCTTCGTGGGATTTGGAGACCGCAATGGTCACCATGGGGTTTGGAGACCATCATAGGGTTGATGTGGGAGGCACTGGAGCAAGGATGATGCCACCTCACCCTGGCTGAGCATCCATGGGGTTGAGGAGCTCACCCACCATGGTGTGAGGGGTCCCCTGAGCATTGTCCCCACTGTGTCTCCAGGGAGTCCTCTCCAGTTCTACGTGGACGCCATCAACCCCCGTCACGTCAGTGCTTACGGGCCAGGGTTGAGCCATGGCATGGTCAACAAGCCCTGCACCTTCACCATCGTCACCAAGGATGCTGGGGAGGGTGAGTGGTGGCCACAGGAGGTCACTGGGGGATCTGGGAGGGGTTTGGAGACCAGCCCCAATGCTCCCAGAAAGGGTTAAGAAGGGGCTGGAGAACCCCAATGCCTCTTGACACCCACCTTGTGCCACCCCAGGTGGACTCTCATTGGCTGTGGAAGGTCCTTCCAAAGCAGAGATCACCTGCCAGGACAACAAGGATGGGACCTGCACTGTGTCCTACCTGCCCACCGCCCCTGGGGACTACAACATCATTGTCCGCTTCGATGACAAGCACATCCCTGGAAGCCCCTTCACGGCCAAGATCACTGGTGAGATGAGACCTCCATGCTCTTGGGGATCCCACCATGTCCTCAGCATCTCCATATGGCTGTGGGGGCGCCTACAAGGTCATGGGCATGGGGACAGTTACATGGTTCACGGTCATGGGGGCACCTACATGATGATGAGGACACCTGTGTGGTCTTGGTTATTGGGGCACCTGCATGACCATGGGCATGGGGATACCTGCACAGTCAGGCTATGAAGGCACTTGCATGGTCATGGGGTCCCCTACATGGTGATGGTGATGGCGACACCTGCATGGTCATAGAAGGCACCTGTGTGGTCATAGCCATAGTGGCATCTGTATGGTCATGGCCACCACCACAGAGCCATGGTATCCTTGTCCATCCCTGACCACCGGGACCCCTGCACATGACTGTAAGGACCTCAAAGGGGCCTTGGGAACACCATCACATGGCCATGGTGGTCCCATTCAAACAGCCACAGGGACAGATACATGGCCACCAGGACCCCCACATGACCATGAGGACCCCATCCATTCCCAACCTCTAAGACCCTATCACATGGTCTTGACAACCCCTGCCTGGCCACCAGGACCCCACTACATGGCCAGGAGAGCCTTATCCCATGGCCTTGAGGACCCTATTGGTGATTCTGTGGGAACTTCATCCATCCACAACCCTGATGACCTTGTCCACATGGCCATGGAGATAGCCTCACACCCACTGGGACCCCTCCACATGTCCATGGAGATAGCTTCACAGCCACAGGGACCTCGCCATGTGGCCAGGAGGTCCTTATGCCATGGCCCTGGGGACCCTATTGGTGCATCTGTGGGAACTTCATCCATCTACAACCCTGATGACCTTGTCCAGTGGCCGTGGAGATAGCTTCACGGCCACCGGGACCCAGCCACATGGCCAAGAAGACTCCATTCATCTCCCCACCCCAATTCCTCCTTGGCCTGTGGTCTCCTGGGCGCTGCTGATGACATCTGCGTAGGTGACGACTCCATGCGGACGTCCCAGCTCAACGTGGGCACCTCCACTGACGTCTCGCTGAAGATCACGGAGACGGACCTGAGCCTGCTGACGGCCAGCATCCGGGCACCGTCGGGCAACGAGGAGCCCTGCCTGCTCAAACGGCTGCCCAACCGCCACATCGGTGCGTGGGGGCACCCTGCCACCTGGGGACGTTGTCTACATGGGGCCAGGAGGAGGTGGGAGAAGAGCAGGGGCATAGCTCCTCTCATGTGAAGACACACTGAGAGAGTTGGGGATGTTCAGTCTGGAGAGGAGAAGGCTCTGAGGAGACCTTATTGTGGCCTTCTGGTATCTGAAGGGGGCTACAAGAAAGCTGGGGAGGGACTTTTTAGGGTGTCAGGGAGTGATAGGACCTAGAGGGAATGGAACAAAACTAGAAGTAGGTGGATTCATATTAGATGTTAGGAAGAAGTTCTTCACCATGAGGGTGGTGAGACATTGGAACAGGTTGCCCAGGGAGGTGGTAGAAGCTTCATCGCTGGAGGTTTTTCAGGCCAGGCTGGATGTGGCTCTGAGCAACCTGATCTAGTGTGAGGTGTCCCTGCCCATGGCAGGGGGGTTGGAACTGAATGATCCTTGAGGTCCCTTCCAATCCTAACAATTCCATGATTCTATGACAAGGAATGTAGGGTGGTGGGCACAGGGTGAGGGTGATGTAGGACTTGGAGATGTGGGGCAGAGGACAAGAGGGTTCACAGGGATGGGTGGCCTCATGGCATTGGGTGGCCAAGGCTTGGTGGTCATGGCCAGGTCATGGTGGTGGTAGTCAGGGGCTGGTGGAGGAGGCCAGACTTGGCAGAGGTGGCCAGGGGTTGGTGGTGGTGGTCAGGGCTGGTAGTGATGGCCAGGGGCTGGTAGAGGTGGGCAGGGCTGGTAGTGGTTGGCCAAGGGCTGGAGGTGATGTCCATGGTTGGTGGAGGTGGCCAGGGGCTGGTGAGGTGGTGATGACCAGGGCTGGTGGAGGTGACATGCAGCTGGTGGTGATGGTCAGGGACTGTTGATGGTGTCTGGGAATAGGGGAGGTGGCCAGGGACTGGTGGAGGTGATAGGCTGCTGGAGGTGGTCAGGGCCACTGCTGGTGGTGGTGTGAGCTGGTTGAGATGTCTGATGGTGGTGTCCTCCTCCCAGGTATCTCCTTCACACCCAAGGAAGTTGGTGAACATGTAGTGAGCGTGAAGAAGAGCGGGCAGCACGTCACCAACAGCCCCTTCAAGATCCTGGTGGGACAGTCAGAGATTGGAGATGCCAGCAGGGTGAAGGTGTGGGGCAAGGGGCTGGTGGAAGGTCACACCTTTGAGACATCAGAGTTCATCGTGGACACACGCAGCGCTGGTGAGACCACGGTGGTGGAGTCACAGTGGGAGGTCACTGTCACTGCCATGGTGTGGTCATGGCCTGGGGGAGGTGGTCACCACAGACATGGCTAGGATGGCAGGGTGGCCATGGCTGGGATGAGATGGTGGCCATGGCCATGTCATTGCTGTGACCAGCATAAGATGGTGTGGTGGCCACGGGTATTGTTGTGATGGGCCATGGTCAGGAAGGTGGCCATGGTCATAGCTGGGATGAGGTGGTGGCCATGCCTATGACCAAAGTGTGGTTGGAGTTGGATGGTGGCCATGGTGGTGGCATGGCCAAGACCATAACTAAGATGGAATGGTGACCAAGGCCATACTGTGGCTGTGACCAACTTAAGATGGGGTGGTGGCCATGCTTATGGTCATGGTCAGATGGAGACAGTCAAGAGCCAAGAGGGTGATGCTGTGGTGGCCTTGGCTATGGCATGGTCAGGGCTAGGGTGGGGTGGTGGCCTTGGCCTGACCATGGTTGGGATGGGATGGTGACCATGGTGTGACCAAGGCCAGGATAGGGACAACAGCAGTGGGACACCACTGAGCATATCCTATGGTTGCCTAGGCTATGGTGGGCTGGGCTTGTCCATCGAGGGTCCCAGCAAGGTGGACATCAACTGTGAAGATGTGGAAGATGGCACCTGCAAGGTCACCTACTGCCCCACCGAGCCAGGCAACTACATCATCAACATCAAGTTTGCTGACAAACATGTGCCAGGTGGGGACATGGGGTGGTGGGGTGGGGACACCTGGGGTGGGGGACCAAGGTCCACTTTTTGGTGGTGAGCAGGTCCCTGAGGTGGTTGTCACCTGCAGGAAGCCCCTTCACGGTGAAGGTGACCGGTGAGGGACGCATGAAGGAGAGCATCACGCGGCGGCGCCAGGCCCCCTCCATCGCCACCATTGGCAGCACCTGCGACCTCAACCTGAAGATCCCAGGTAAGGGGTGGCCTTCAGCTTCCTCATACTCCCTCTCCTCCTCCTCCTTCTCATTCTCATCCTCCTCCATGGGGCTTGGGGATGGGGATACATCTCAGCTGCTCCAGCTCTGATTTCCACCTCCTTCTTCCTTCTCTCCTTGTCCATCCGCGTCTGCCCGTCTGTCTGCGTGGCCGTCCCTGTGTCCCTCTGGGTCTGTCTCCACCCTCCTGTGCCTCTATCCCTACATCCATCCATCCCTGTGTCCACCCATGTCTCCATCTCTCTGTCCAACCATCTCTCCATCCAACCCTACTTCCCACCCCTACATCCATCCATGTCTCCATCCATTCCTGCATCTCCCCACCCCTGTATCCATCGCCACATCCATCCCTACATTCATGCATATCTCCATCCTTGCATCCATCTATCCCTACATCCATCCCTGCCTTTATCCATGTCTCTTTCCACACCTCCATCCATCCACATCTCCTTCCCTGTCTCTCCTTCCCTGTCTCTCCTTCCCTGTCTCTCCTTCCCTGTCTCTCCTTCCCTGTCTCCACCCTCCCCACTGTGTCTCCATCCCTCCCTCCCCCCATCCTCCCCACTGTGTTCCCCGTCGGCGTTGTCCCTGTGGCTGGTGGCGGTGGCAGGGAACTGGTTCCAGATGGTGTCGGCGCAGGAGCGCCTGACGAGGACCTTCACGAGGAGCAGCCACACCTACACCCGCACTGAGCGCACCGAGATCAGCAAGACGCGGGGTGGAGAGACCACGCGCGAGGTGCGGGTGGAGGAGTCCACCCAGGTCGGAGGAGATCCCTTCCCCAACGTCTTCGGGGGCTTCCTGGCCAGAGAGGGTCTTGGCACCTTTGGGTCCATCGCTCGAGCCCAGGAGGGTGGGTGCTGCTGGCATGGAGGTGTTGTGGTTGCATGGGTGGTGGGATTCCGTGTGTCGTATGCTTCTGCGGGTGGTGGGGCTCTTCCATGGGTGATGTGCTTCCATGGAGGCTCTGCTTGCATGGTTTTGTGGCTGGAGGGCTTCCATGAGTGATGTGGTTGCATGGGTGGTGGGCTTTAGTAAGTGCTATGCCTCATGGATGCTCTGCTTGCATGGATACTAGGCTTCCATGGGTGATGTGCTTCCATGGAGGCTCTGCTTGCATGGTTTCATGGCTGGTGGGCTTCCTTAAGTGATGTGCTTCCATGGATGCTAGGCTTTCATGGGGGGTGGGCTTCCATGGATGCTTCATTTCTATGGTTTCATGAGTGGTGGGCTTCCATGATTGATGTGCCTCTATGGGTGGTGGGCTTCCATGGGTGCTCCATTTCTATAGTTTCATGAATGGTGGGCTTCCATGAGTGATGTGCCTCTATAGGTGATGGGCTTCCATGGATGCTCCCCTTGCATGGGTGCTGTGATTGCACGGGCGGTAGGCTTCCATAAGTCATGTGCTCCCATGGGTGCTGTGCTTGCATGTGCTGGACTTCCATGGGTGCTGTGGCTCCACTGATGTTCTCCTCCCATGGGTGCTGTAGTTCCATGGGTGCCACGATGATGGGATGATGTCCCAGGGTGCCATGATGGTAGTGCCATGATGGATTATGGTGTCCCAGGGTGGCATGATAGATGATAGGGTAGCGAGGTGCCATGGTATCATGTTGATGCGATGATGGGGTGCCCTGGTGCCGTGTTGATGGTGTGCCAGGGTGGTGATGGGTTGCCAGGTGCCATGATGGTGTCTGATGGTGCTATAATGGACAATGGGGTTCCAGAGTGCTATGGTTCCATGTTGATGGGACAGTGGTGTCCCATAGTGCTATGATGGACAACAGTGTCCCACGGTGCCATGATGGACAATGGGGTTCCAGGGTGCCATAGTTCCATGTTGATGGGACAATGGTGTCCCAGGGCACCACAATGCTCAATGGTGTCCCATGGTGTCATGATGGACAATGGGATTCCAGAGTGAAATGGTTCCATGTTGATGGGACAATGGGGTTCCAGGATGCCATGGTTCCATGTTGATGGGACAATGGTGTCCCAGGGCACCAAGATGGATGATGGTATCCCATGGTGCCATGATGGTCAATAGTGTCCCACGGTCCTATGATGGTCAATGGTGCCCCATGGTGCTGTGATGGACAATAATGTCCCATGGTGCCATGATGGGCAATGGGGTTCCAGGGTGCCATGCTGGTCCATTGTGTCCCATGGTGCCATGCTGGTCAATGGTGTCCCCTGGCTCCATGCTGGACAATGGTGTCCCATGGTGCCATGAAGGTCCATAGTATCCCATGGTGCCACGATGGTCAGTAGTGTCCCCTGGTGCCATGCTGGACAATGGTGTCCCATGGTGCCATGAAGGTCCATAGTATCCCATGGTGCCACGATGGTCAGTAGTGTCCCCTGGTGCCATGCTGGACAATGGTGTCCCATGGTGCCATGAAGGTCCATAGTATCCCATGGTGCCACGATGGTCAGTGGTGTCCCATGGTGCCATGCTGGACAATGGTGTCCCCTGGTTCCACACTGCACAATGGTGTCCCCTGGTGCCACGTTTCCCTGTTGATGTGCTGCTGAGGTGCCATGGTGCCACGCTGACTGATGGGGACGACGGTGCCCCCTGGCTCCACGCTGGCTGACGCCACCCCGCGGTGCCACGCTGCCTGCCGGCGCCCCGCGGTGGCGGGTGGGTGACGCGGCGCTGTGCCCGCAGGGGAGGCGTCGGCGCAGGAGCTGTCGGCGCAGGTGCTGAGCCCCTCGGGACAACGCTTCGAGGCGGAGGTGGTGTCGGGGGGCGCGGGGGTGTACAGCGTGCGCTTCGTGCCCCAGGAGATGGGGCCCCACACCGTCAGCGTCAAGTACCGCGGGCAGCACGTGCCCGGCAGCCCCTTCCAGTTCACTGTCGGACCCCTGGGCGAGGGCGGCGCACACAAAGTCAGAGCGGGGGGCACCGGCCTCCAGAGAGGCGTGGCAGGGGTGCCAGGTACGGTGAGGGGATGGGGGATGGGGTTATGGGGGTCGGGGGGGAGGTTGTGGGGTGTTGGGGGTGCTGTGGGGTATGGAGAGGGTGGTAGTGGGGGTATGGGGAGAAGGGTAGGAGGGGTAGTGGGGGTATGGGGAGAAGGGTGTGAGGGGTAGTGGGGGTATGGGGAGAAGGGTGTGAGGGGTACTGGGGGTATGGGGAGAAGGGTATGGGAGGTACTGGGGGTATGGGGAGAAGGGTATGGGAGGTACTGGGGGTATGAAGAGAAGGGTATGGGGGGTTTTACTTGGGGGTATTTGGGCTATGGGGGTACTGGGGCAATGGGGAAGAGGATATGAAAGGTACTGGGGGGATAGAGAGGGAGATACTGGAGGTACTAGGGGTATGGGGGTGCTGGAGGTATGGGAAGGGAGGTGCTGGGGTTATGGGGATGGAGGTGCTGGGGAAAGGAGGGTACTGAGAGTATGGAGAAGGAGGTACAAGGGATATTTGGGGTACTAGGGGTATGGGGAGGGTGGTACTGGGGTATGGGGTTTGTGGGGGGTACTGGGGTGATATAAGGAGGGGGTGTACTGGGGTGTTGGGGGGTTTGGGGTATGGCTGGGGAGGGCGGTACTGGGGGTGCTGGAGGAGTATGGCTACTATAGAGGGTTGTGGGGGTATTGGGGGGGGACCTAGGCGCATGCCCATGGCAGCAGGGCTGGCCCTGGCACCAGGGTGGCGGTGGGGTACAGCAGCACCCATGGGTGTCCCCACATGTGTCCCCTTCAAGCCGAGTTCAGCATCTGGACGCGGGAGGCAGGGGCCGGGGGGCTCTCCATCGCCGTGGAGGGGCCCAGCAAGGCTGAGATCTCCTTCGAGGACAGGAAGGATGGGTCCTGTGGGGTCTCCTACCTCGTCCAGGAGCCTGGTAGGTGACACCTCCACATCCTGAAACACACACACCCGCCCCCCCCCCCCCCCCACTCCCCCAACTGCAGACACCCCAGCAGGCTCTATGCAGCCTCGTGGCAGGGCAGCAGAACTCTCTTGTGAGGGTGTCCCCAAGTGAAGGTGTCCTCAAACAAGGGTGTCCCCGAGTGAGGATGACCCCAAGTGAGGTGTTCCCCATGCAAAGGTGTCCTTAAGTGAGGATGTCACCATCTGAGAGTGACCCCAAGTGAAGGTGTCCCCATGCCAAGGGAGTCCCCAGACGAGGATGTCCTGATATGAAAGTGTCCCCAGGTAGGGTCTTCCCATGCAAAGATGGCCCCAAGTGAGGGTGTCCTTGTGAGAGGTTGTTCCCACGTGAGCATGTCCTCAGCTGAGGGTGTCCCCAGGTAGGGTCTTCCCATGCAAAAGGGTCCCCAGGTGAAGGGAATCCTCATGCAAGAGTGTCCCCAGGTGAGTGTCTTCCCCTGCAAAGGTGTTCCCAAGTGAGGATAGCCCCACATGAGGGTGTCCCCAAGTGAGTCTGTCCCTGAGTGAGGGTGGCCCCATGTCCTCCAGGTGACTACGAGGTCTCCATCAAGTTCAACGAGGAGCACATCCCTGACAGCCCCTTCGTGGTGCCCGTGGCATCCCACTCCGATGACGCCCGGCGCCTCACTGTCACCAGCCTCCAGGTACCTGGGGCCACACAGTGCCACTCTCCCCCTGTCACCCTGCACCCCTGGGCTTCCTAGACATCCCCTCTGTCACCCTTGGGCCACCTTGTGTCCCCGTGGCAGCGCTGGGACTCTCCCAGATGTCAACACCTGAGTCTCCCATGTCTCCCTTGGCACCCCTTGCAGTACCACCTTTGTGCTCCTCATGCTGACCCCATGCCACCCTGTGTCACTTCTGGGCCACATCGTTCCTCTGTGCTCTATGTCACCCTCGGGCCACCTGGAGCCCCTGTGGCACCCTTGAGACACCCATGGTGCCACCCCAGGTCCTTCATGCTGACCTGGGCCACCTTGAGGCCCTGTAGCACCCTTGGGACCCCTTCAGCGCCAACTCTGATGCCACCCCTATGCCTCGTGTTATTCCTGAGCTGCCTGGCATCCATGTAGCACCCTTGGGACATTCTCTGATGCCACCCCCATGGCTCCTGGGCCACCTCAAGCCCCTGTGGCACCCTTAGGACCCTTTCAGCATCAACTCTGGTGCCATTCCTATGCCTCGCGTTACTCCTGAGCCACCTTCAGCACCCTCGGGACCCTTTCAGCACCAGCCCTGGTACCACCCCTATGTCTTGTGTCACTCCCGGGCCACCTTGAGCCCCCGTGGCACCCTTGGGCCCCTGCCCCGTGGCAGCCCTGGGGCCAAGTGGGTGATAGCCATGGTGGCCCCCGCAGGAGACGGTGACAGTGAACCAGCCGGCGTCATTTGCGGTGCAGCTGAACGGGGCCCGGGGGGTGATCGACGCCAAGGTCCACACGCCCGCGGGCATCGTGGAGGAGTGCTACGTGTCCGAGCTGGACAGCGGTGAGACAGGGCATGGGGGGACACGGGGACATGGGCAGGGGGCATGCGGTGATACAGGGCACGGGCCACAGCGATGGGCAGGCAATGGGGACATGAGACATGGGGATATGAGGACACAGGGCAAGAGACATGGGGGTGTGGGGGTCTGAGGACATGGGGATACAGGGGCATGGAGCTTGAGGACCTGGGGTGTTGGAACATGGGGACATGGGGCATGGGGACAGAGGACACAGGGCAAGAGACATGGGGGTGTAGGGTCTGAGGACGTGGGGATATAGGAGCATGGGGCTTGAAGACCTGGGGTGTTGGGTCATGGGGACATGAAGACACATGGCATGAGACACAGGGATGTGGGGTCTGAGGACATTGGCATACAGGGGCACAGAGCTTGAGGACCTGCGGTGTTGGAACATGGGGACATGAGGACACAGGGCATGAGACATGGGGATGGATGTGAGCATCTGAGGACATGGGGATATAGGAGCATAGAGCTTGAGGACCTGGGGTGTTGGAACATGGGGACATGAAGACACAGGGCATGAGACATGGGGGTGTGGGCTCTGAGGACATGGGGATGCAGGGGCATGGAGCTTGGGGACATTGGGTGTTGGGACATGGGGACATGAGGTGGGGGGATATGGGGTTTTGGGGATACAAGGGTGTGAAGACATGGGGACAGAGGACGTGGGGAGTGGGGCCATGGGGACACAGGATGCAGGGATATAGAGACATGAGGACACAGGACATGGGGAGTGGGGCCATGGGGATGCAGGATGTAGGGATATAGAGACATGAGGATGCAGGACATGGGGAGTGGGGCCATGGGGACACAGGATGCAGGGATATAGAGACATGAGGACACAGGATATGGGGAGTGGGGCCATGGGGATGCAGGATGTAGGGATATAGAGACATGAGGACAGAGGACGTGGGGAGTGGGGCCATGGGGACACAGGATGCAGGGATATAGAGACATGAGGACACAGGATATGGGGAGTGGGGCCATGGGGATGCAGGATGTAGGGATAGAGAGACATGAGGATGCAGGACATGGGGAGTGGGGCCATGGGGATGCAGGATGTAGGGATAGAGAGACATGAGGACACAGGATATGGGGAGTGGGGCCATGGGGACACAGGATGCAGGGATATAGAGACATGAGGACACAGGACATGGGGAGTGGGGCCACGGGGACACAGGATGTAGGGATATAGAGACATGAGGACACAGGACATGGGGAGTGGGGCCATGAGGATGCAGGATGTAGGGATAGAGAGACATGAGGACACAGGACATGGGGAGTGGGGCCATGAGGATGCAGGATGTAGGGATGTAGGGACATGAGGACACAGGACACGGGGCCATGGGGACGCAGGATATAGCAACCTGGCGCATGGAGCCACGAGGCTTGGGGACATGAGATGTGGGATGGTGGGGCTGGCGGCCTCGGGGACACAGGAAGGTGGGGCTGCGGGGAGGTGGGAGAGGTGGTGGCCTGTGGGGTGACAGGGTGGCACGGTGTCCCACAGACAAGTACGCCATCGGGTTCCTGCCGCGGGAGAACGGGGTGCACTCCATCGACCTGCGCTTCAACGGGCGCCACGTCCCCGGCAGCCCCTTCAACATCCGCGTGGGCGAGCAGAGCCAGGCCGGCGACCCCGGGCTGGTCACCGCCTACGGGCCCGGCCTCGAGGGCGGCATCACAGGTGACACCGCGCAGCGGGCACGCCGGCTGGGGCCGAGCAAGGGATGAGGCGGTGGGAGGAGGGTGGTGGCCACGGGGCGTGGTCATGGCCGTGGGGTGGTAGCAATGGGATGTGTCCATTGGGTCATGGCTACAGGGTGGTGGCAATGGGGATGTGTCCATTGGGATGCGGTCACAGGATGGTGGCAATTGGGACATGACCACGGAGATGTGGTAGTGTCCATGGAGACATGGCTGTGTCCACAGAGACATGGCCATGGCCATGCCCATGGGGTGGTAGAACTGAGCATGTGTCCATGGGGTCATGATGATTTTTGTTAGGATGTGACCAGGCCCATGGAGTCGTGGCACTACAGACATGGCCAAGGTCAATACCATAGCAAGATGGTAATAGGGACGTAGCCATGGAGTGGTGGCACTGGAGACATGGCCATGGGGACATGACTGTGCCCATGGAGTGGTAGAACTGGAGACATGGCCATGGGGGTGTGGCCATGTCCCAGGGAAAATGGTCCTGCCCATGAAATCATGGCAACTGGGACATGGGTGTGGGGTCATGGCAATAGGGACAATGGGGACATGGCCATGAGGTGGTGGCAATAGCCATGGTCATCATCAATACCATGACCATGGGAGGATGATGATGGGAAGGGTCATGGCCGTGGTGGGGCCATAAGCATGGTATGGAGCCACACCTCTGGAGTGGTGGCAATGGAGACACAGCCGTGGGTGGTGGCATGGGGACATGGTGTGGTGCTCTCACCACAGGTGTGTGCTCGGAGTTCCTGGTGAAGACAGCCAACGCGGGGGCAGGGGCCCTGGCTGTCACCATTGATGGGCCCTCCAAGGTGAAGCTGGACTGTGTGGAGTGCGCCGAGGGCCACCGCGTCACCTACACACCCATGGCCCCTGGCAACTACCTCATCTCCATCAAGTATGGTGGCCCCCACCACATTGTTGGCAGCCCCTTCAAGGCCAAGGTCACCGGTACGTACATGGGTGGGGAGTATGGAGATGGGTCCCCAGAGGGGTGGCAAGGGGTCACCAAGGTGGTGGGATGAGGATATCCCTAAGATGGGGTGACAAGGGGTCAGTGGAGTGGTGTGATGGAGGGTCACCTCAGGGTGACATGAGTGGAGGTCCCTGGGGTGGTGGGATAGAGGAACCCCAGGGTGACATCACTGGGGGGTCCCTAGGATGGTTGGGACAAGGAGGTGTGCAAGGTGGGGTGGTAAGGAGTCACTGGAGTGATATGATGAAAGGTCCCCAAGGTGACATGATGGAGGACACTCATGGTGCCATGTTGGGAGGTCCTTAGGTTGACATGATGGAGTGCCTCCAAAGCAACGTGTTGGGAAGACCCTAGATGATAGCTAACAAAATGGGGATCTCCCCAAGGTGCTGTGGGCCCCCAGAGCAATGTGACAGGGTGGGGATGTCCCCATGGATGCTTGATGAGGTCCCCATGCCCCCAGGCCCACGTCTGTCAGGGGGTCACAGCCTGCATGAGACGTCGACAGTGCTGGTGGAGACAATGACAAGAGGGAGCACAGCGACGTCCAGAGGTCCACCTGCTTTTGGGGGGCTTCCCAAGTTCTCCTCAGACGCAAGCAAGGTGGTGGCAAGGGGACCAGGGTTGTCCACTGCCTTCCTTGGCCAGAAGAACCACTTCACAGTGGACTGCAGCAAGGCTGGTGAGTTACAGGGGGGGTGCTTGGGGTGGCCTTGGAGGGGAGGTGATGGATTAGAGGCAGGTCCCAAGGGGTCTTGGAGGGGAGCTGATGAGTGCGAGGTAGGTTTCAAGGAATCTGGAGGGGTCCTGTGCAGCCTTGGAATGGCCTTGGAGGGGAGAAAGTGGGTTCCAAGAGGTCTTGAGAGGGGTTCTGGATGCTCTTCAGGGGTCTAGGAAGGGGAGGTGATAGGTCATTGGAAAGTTATGGTGAAGGATATGATCACAGAATCAATAAGGTTGGAAAAGACCTCAAGGATCATCAAAGTCCAACCTGTCACCCAAGAACTCATGACTACTCAACCATGGCACCAAGTGCCACGTCCAGTCCCCTCTTGAACACCTCCAGGGATGGTGACTCCACCACCTCCCTGGGCAGCACATTGATGGGTCAGAAAAAGGGTGTGAGGGGGAGGTCTGTGGTCTGGTGGAGGATCTGGGAGAGGATGTGATGGGACATTCTGGGGGGGGAGAGGAGTGTCCAGGTGATTTGGGGTCCTAGGGGCGTGAGAAGGGTGGAGGAGAAGGTCTGGTGGTGGGTCCAGGATCGGGTAGAGATGGTGGAGAGATCTGGTGGAAGGTCCAGGGGAGAGGTTTGGAATCTGGTGCTGGTGGGTCTGTAGTCTTGGTCACCCATCATTGTGTCCCCCCCCCACCAGGTACCAACATGCTGATGGTGGGGGTCCACGGCCCCAAGACCCCGTGTGAGGAGGTTTACGTCAAGCACGTTGGCAACAGGATCTACAACGTCACCTACACAGTCAAGGAGAAGGGGGACTACGTCCTCATCCTACGCTGGGGAGATGACAACGTCCCCGGCAGCCCCTATCGTGTCACTGTCCCCTGACCCCCACACCCACCCACAACTCCCCCACCCATCCCCGTCACCCCCTTCCCTCAGGACAGGAGCAACTGCTGGGTCTGGGAGGATCTTAGAAGGTCCTCAGGTGGTCTGGGAAGGTTCTCAGAAGGTGTTGTTGGAGCCACCAATAAAACACTGGGAAGAGTCACAGTGGTGTGATTGGTGTGGACCTGGGGAGGGCACAGGGACTGGGGGGACTGAACTGGGATTCAGGGGTCTCCAGAGCAGGATGCTGGGATCTGTAGAGGGTCCACAGTGGGCTATTGGGGCAGGGAGGCCTGCAGGGTCCAGGCTTGGGATACTGTGGTCTTGAGGGGTCTGGGATAGGACAGTAGGGTGAGGGGGAGACTGAGGGGGAGGTCTCAAAGGGGTTCTGCTCCCACCTCTTTAAAGCACTGGGAGACTCAGGATGTTGAGACTGGTCTAGGACCGAGGGGATGCATGAGGTAGGGGAGTATGGGGATACCAGGGTTCGGGGGTGGGGGAACTGGAGCAGGATACTGGGGTCGGGGAAGGGGGGGTCAAGAATGGGATACTGAGGTCCTGGGGAAGATAGTGGGGGTGGGGGAGGCGGGGCGGTCTATGGCAGGATATGGGAGTTCAGGGAGAGCTCTGGGAGGTGTCCTGGCCAGGGCCTCGGGCTGCTGTGATTGGTGTGAGACTGGGGAGCAGACTGGGGGATGGTGGGGTCCTGGCAGAGGGTCTAGGGCAGGGCTCTGGGGGCCGGGAAGGGGGGCCGGGGAGTGGGGCAGAGGGGGAGGAGGAGCAACAAGAAGGGGAGGGGCCAGAATGAGCGAGGGGCAGGGTCAGGACAACCAGTGAGGTCACAAGGAGCAGCTGGGGGGCGGGGCCTGCACAAAGGGGCAGGGTCAGAACAAAGGGGGGGGGGGGGCAACCAGGGTAGGGCGTGGCCAACATGGAGAGGTGGGGGCAGAACAACCAATGAGACCACAAGTAGGGGGGAAGGGCGTGGTCAGGGCAAAGGGGTGGAGCCAGTACAGCAGGGTGGAGCCAGAGCAGTCAATCAGGCTGTAAGGATTGGCAGAGAGGAGCTGGGCCACTGTGAAGGGGCAGGGCCAACATGGGGTGGGGCCCGAACCAATCATGTCATGAGAAGCAGTGGAGTGGGGAAGGGATATACCTAAGGGGAGGGGCCAAACACGGCAGGGACGTGGTTAGAGCAATGGGGTGGGGCCAGAGCAACCAGCCTCTACCTCTCTACAACCTCCTTCCAGGTAGTTGTAGAGAGCAATGAGGTCTCCCCTCAGCCGCCCCTCATAGGACTTATTCTCCAGGCCCTTCACCAGCTTAGCAGCCCTTCTCTGGACCCACTCCAGCACCTCGATGTCCTTCCCGTGCTGCAGTGCCCAACACTGAACACAGCACTCGAGCTGCAGCCTCCCCAATGCTGAGTACAATCACCTCCCTGCTCCTGCTGGGCACACTGCTTCAAATACAGGCCAGGACGGCCACCTGGGCACACTGCTGGCTCACTGCATCTCCAGGTCCTTTTCGGCCACACCCCTCTCCAGCCACACTTCCCCAAGCCTGCAGCGCTGCATGCGGTTACCGCGGCCCAGGGGCAGGACCTAGCACTTGCCCTTGCTGAAGTTCACAGCACAGCAGGGCGCGGCCGGAGCAGCCAATGAGGGCAGCGTGCAGCACCGCGGGGCGCGGTCAGAGCGAAGGGGCGGGGTCAGCATGGAGGGGCGGTGCCAGAACAGGCCGCACGGAGACGTGCGGGGGGCGTGGCCAGAGAGAAGGGGCGTGGTCAGAGGGAGCTCCCCCTATTGCCTTGCCGGGACGGGGCCGCCTCTGTTACCTAGACGACGGCGCGCGTTGGCCGGCGGCCGGAAGTGTGCTCTGTTAACCGGAAGTGGGTGTGCTGTTACCGGAAGTGAGGGTATTTAGTCTCCCCCAAGAGGGAAGTGGCGGCTGCGGGGTGCCGGCGGTCGCCATGTCAGGCCGCGGGAAGCTGATCGCGGTGGTGGGCGATGAGGATACGGTGACCGGGTTCTTACTGGGAGGGGTGGGGGAACTGGACAAGCACCGCAAACCCAACTTCCTGGTGGTGGAGAAGGAGACGAGCCTGGCTGAGATCGAGGAGACCTTTCGGTAAGTCACAACCCACCTCTGCCTGCGGCGGCAGTCCAGGCCCCGGGGCCTTACCTGCCGCTGACCAAACCCCACCGTGTGTTCTCCCCGTTCCCTTCACTTCCACCCCAGGAGCTTCCTGAACCGGGAGGACATCGGGATCATCCTGATCAGCCAGTGCCTGGCCGAGCTCATTCGGCACGCCGTAGAAGCCCACTCCCGCCCCCTGCCAGCTATCTTAGAGATCCCCTCCAAGGAACACCCCTACGACCCCGCCAAGGACTCCGTCCTACGCCGAGCCCGCGGCCTCTTCACCCCCGACGACCTCCGCTAAAGACAGCCCCCACCCATCCCTGCACCCCCCGAGAAAGCCCCACCCGGGGGGGTGGTGTCTGCAACCCGCCCCGGAAGTCTTCAGTATGCTGCTGGGGGTTCTCATCGCACCCCGAGGGTCCATGTCCCACCCCAGGGTGATGCTGGGAGTCCTTATCCCATCCTGGGGTCTTCATTCCACCGCAGGGTGATCCTGGTGGTCCTTGTCCCTGTCCCAGCCCAAAGTACTGCTGGGGGAGTCCATGTCCCACTCCAGAGTAATGAAGGTCTTCATCTTACCGTAAGGATCCCTAGCGTGCTGTCAGAGGTCTCCCCCTCATCCTCAGGGGGACATGTCCTGCCCAGGGTGCTGCTGGGGATCCTTATCCCAACCCGAGTGTCCATGTGCCACCCTAGGGTGCTGTTGGAAGTCCCCATCCCACCTTGAGGGTCCACATCCCATTTCAGGATACTGCTGGGTGGTCTGTGCCCCACTCTGGGATGCTGCTGGGGAGGGGGGGTCCATATCCCACTCCAAGGTGCTGCTGGGAGTCTCCACCTAACCCTAGGGTGCTGCCAGGGGCATTCTGCATGGGCTGGGGGGGTCGCATGACACTGGCTCAGCCAGCCCGTGACTGTGACAGGCACTGGAAGGGGAAGTGCTGCCAGATCCTGCTGGATCCTGCCTGCTCCTGCCCATCCCTGCTGGTGCAGGCAGGAAGTTGACGTTCCCAGGGTGGTGGTGGGGGGGGTCAGGGTGTGGAGAGGACACCCCAAGGACACACAAAGTAGTTGTGGTGTCACCTTGACCACAGCCACCCCCCCAACCCAGCAGCACCATGAGGTGGGGTAGAGGAGGCTGGGGATTATTGCCCCCCCACCCTGGGGTATCTGAATGTGTGTCACCACCCCCCACTCCAGTGTCCCCAACATGTGCTGCCACTGCTTGTCACCTGCTGTGCTCTGTGGGTCACGTCATGGGGCTGGGGCGAGGGGGCTGTGGGACAGGAGAGGGCACAGCAGTGCCTGGAAGCTCAGCATGTTCCTTGGGGGGGGCACATGGGACAGGCTGTGGGGTGTGGGGCATGGGGAGGGGACAGGAATATGAAATGGGGACATGCTATGGGGTACAGGGACTTGGAGGGGGGGTGTCTTGAGATGCCCAGGATCTGACCCTCTGGGCACAGGGACCCAGGAGCCAAGGGGGGGTTGTCTGGGGATGCCCCTTGGATCTGACCCTCTGGGGTTCCCTGTAGATGTGGGTCTGGGAGTGTCACACACAGGCCCTCCTTCTTGGGGTACTGAAATTGATGGAGATTCTCCATCTTGGGGTGCTGGGACTGATAGAAACCCCCAATATCTTGGGGTGTTGGGATTGATGGAGCCCCCCATATTGGGGATGTTGGGATTGATGGCGACCACTCCACCTTGGGCTGTTGGGCTTGATGGGGAACTCATGTTGGGGTGCTGCAATTGATGGACACCCCCTACACCTTAGGGTGTTGGGATTGATGGGGACCCCCATATTGGGGATGTTGGGATTGACAGAGACCCCCTCCCACCTTGGGGTGTTGGGATCGATGGGGAACCCCCATCTTGGGGTGTTGGGATTGCTGGAGACCCCCATATTGGGGGTGTTGGGATTGATGGAGACACCCCCTCCACCACCACCATGTTGGGGTGTTGGCATTGATGGATGTCCTCCATCTTGGGGTGCTGGGATGGATGGAACTCCAGCTCCCAACAGCAAGCCATCTCCAGAATTGACAGCAGATCCCACCAGAGTTGCTCAGCTGCCCCACTGCCCAAGGAGAAGTCCTTCCTGGTGGAAAGCCTTCCAGGCAGGAGGAGGATCACCACCTCGCTTGGAGACACCATCCATGGTAGAAGCCTTCCCTTTATTGGCTTGGCTTGAGGTTGGTGGTTACCAAAATCCCCCACCCAGACCCAGTCCCACCAGTGCCCACACAGAGAGGTGGCTCCACCTTTCTCCTCACCTTCTTGGTGCCTCCTGGTGCCTGGAGTCACTCAGCTCCTCCTCCATTCCCAGCACTCTCCTCCTCCTCTTCCTCCTTGGCCACCCAAGACCCATCCTCAGCTGCTGCCAAGGTCCCTGAGATCCCTCCTCCTGCCCAGCCCCAGGTTGACCTCCACCAGTCTGACTGCACTCAGCAGCACAGCCAGCTGGGAGCAGACCCCAGCCAGGACCTCGAGCAGAGGCTCCATCAGGTCCCGCAGGCCACACAGGACCTTCCTCAGGAAGAGCAGCAGAGGTTGCAGGAGGCTGTTGAAGGTCACCTGCAGGAGAGGCTTCCAGATGTGCTCACCGATGGCAGTCAGCAAACCAACCACCAGCACCTGGGGGAAGGGGAATTTGGGTCAAAACGTTTGGGTTTGGTCACCATTTGGCAGCAGGTTCCACCCCGAGGCGTGGTGGGACCCTGTGAAGAGCAAGTCACCCCCGAGTCACTCTTGGAGACACCAAAAAGGTGGCCAGGTGGAGGTGCTGCAGGACCTGGCTGATAGTAGGACATTGAGCCGTGGAGGAGAACCTCTGGAAGTAGGGTGGCCTTGTGCCTATCAAGCCAGGTCCCACCAGGAGGAGGCCACCAAAGGAAGAGAAGGAGCTGGAGCTCCACCTGCATTACCCCAGGGGCTGTCTTGCACTCCCCAATTAACCAATGACAAATAAATGAGGGGTCTGAGGTGGAGACCTGGAGGTGGGACATGGGAGGTCCTCTCCCTACCACAGTTTTGGGCCAGCTCTGGCTCTACCTGCTCCAGAACCTGGCTGATGGAGCCCAAAACTACACCCATGGAGGTGTCCAGAGCTGGGTGGGAAGGGCCTGGGAAGGGCAGGCTCTGAGATGGTGCCAGGAGATCCAATCCGACCTCATCCCTGGGGCTGGCTCAGCTGCAGCAGAGGGCTGAGGGCTTCCCCTAACAGCCACCACACCAAGACCTTCCGGGGACAGGACTCCTGCCCTTGGCTCCCAGCAACCCCAGGAGCACTCCAGGCTGGGGCCAGAGTGGCTGGAAAGGCTGGGGAAGGACCTGTGGGTGTTGGTCAACAGCGGCTGGAGATGAGCCAGGCTGTGCCCAGGTGGACAAGAAGGCCACCAGCATCCTGCCTTGGATCAGCAATGGTGTGGCCAGCAGGAGCAGGGCAGGGATTGTTCTCCTGGACTGGGCACTGGTGAGGCCACACCTGGAATCCTGGGGTCAGTTTTGGGCCCCTTGCTCCAAGAAGGACATTGAGGGGCTGGAGCAGGTCCAGAGAAGGGCAACAAACCTGGGGAAGGGTCTAGAGAAGGAGAAAGGTCTGGGAAAGTTTTGAGGAGAAGACTTTTTAGGGTGTCAGGTAGTGATAGGACTAGGGGGAATGGAGCAAAACTAGAAGTGGGTAGATTCAGATTGGATGTTAGGAAGAAATTCTTCACCATGAGGGTGGTGAGACACTGGAACAGGTTGCCCAGGGAGGTGGTGGAAGCCTCATCCCTGGAGGTTTTTCAGGCCAGGCTGGATGTGGCTGTGAGCAACCTGATCTAGTGTGAGGTGTCCCTGCCCATGGCAGGGGGGTTGGAACTAGGTGATCCTTGAGGTCCCTTCCAACCCCAACAATTCTATGATTCTGTGAGCTGAGAGATCTAAGGGGGTTCAGGCTGGAGAAAAGAAAGTGGAGAGGAGACCTTCTGGCTCACAACTCCATTAGAGGAGGTTGGAGCCATGTAGGCATCAAGGTCTTCTCCAAAGTGATGGAATGAGAAGAAAATGACCTCAGGTTGCACAAGGAGAGGTTTAAGTTGGACCAGGAGGAACAATTTTTTCCCCTTGAGGGTGGTCAAGGGTTGGCCAAGGCAGTGGTGGAGTCCCCATCTCTGGAGGGCTTTCAAAGCCACATAGATACAGTACTGAGGGCCATGATTTGGTGGCGACCTTGCCGTGCTGAGTTAAGGTTTGGACTTCATCTTGGAGATCTTCTCCAACCCAAACCCACTCCATATCTCCATCCCTACCAACCCATCCCCTCAGGACCCTGTAGGTGGCCCTGTCCCCTCCCTGTCCCCTTGTGTGTGTGCGTCCCCTGCCCCCCGCCCACCTCCTCCTAGATGTCCCCACAGCCGGACGTGTTGATCCTCTTTGTCCCCAAAGCTGCTTATGGAGGCTCAGGGCCAGACCATCCTTGGGGACCTTGCACATGAGTGTCACAGGGTTGGGTCACACGTGTCACCTCCCTTCCCACTCCCCCAAAAAAGTGCAGGCAGTGGGGTGGGCAAGAGAAGACCCTCAGGTGGGGCGAGAAGTACAGGCAGGGCAGGCAGGAGAGACCTTCAGGTAGGTCGAGAAGTAGAGGCAGGAGATCTTCAGGTAGGGCTGGAAGTACAGGCAGGAGAGACCCCCAAGTAGGGCAGGAGGTACAGGCAGAGCAGGCAGGAGAGACCTTCAGGTAGGTCGAGAAGTAGAGGCAGGAGATCTTCAGGTAGGGCTGGAAGTACAGGCAGGAGAGACACACACATACACCCCCCCCAGGTAAGGCAAGAAGTACAGGCAGGGCAGGAAATGCAGAAGAGACCCTCAGGCAGCACAGGCAGGTGATAACATCAGGTAGGGCAGGAAGTACAGGCAGGGGAGACCCCAAGTAGGGCAGGAAGCACAGGCAGGGCAGGCAGGTGATACCCGCAGGCAGCACAGATGGTGCAGGCAGGTGATAGTCCAGGCAGCACAGGAAGTACAGGCAGGGGAGGTGGTGAAGGCAGGTGAGAGCCAGGGCAGGCAGGGGATACCCCAGGACAGGCAGGAGGCACCCCAGACAGTAAGCAGAGCAGGCAGCACACACAGGCAATACCCCCAGGTAGTGCAGGCTGCAGACACCCCTTGGGCAGGAAGAACAGGGAGGCGAGTCCCCCAGGGAGAGCAGGAGGTACAAGGCAGGGCAGGCAGGTGATAACCCCGGGCAGGACAGGCATGAGAGACCCCCAGGTAGGTCAAGAAGTACAGGCAGGGGTTACCTTCAGGTAGGGCAGGCAGTACAGGCAGGAGACAACCTCAGGTAGGACAAGAAGAACAGGCAGGGCAGGCAGGAGGTACCTTCAAGTAGGTCAAGAAGTACAGGCAGGAGAGACCCCCCAGGCAGGGTGGCACAGGCAGGAGAGACCCCCAGGCAGTGCAGGCAGGGTGGCACAGGCAGGAGAGACCCCCAGGCAGCACAGGCAGCGCAGGCAGCAGGACCCCCCCGACAAGGCAGTACAAGCAGCAGGACCGCCCCCCTCCTCCTCCCCCCCAAGCAGCGCAGGTGGTACAGGCAGGGGGAGGTACAGGCAGGGAGGTGCAGGCAGGGCAGGCAGCAGCTCCGCCCCCCCCTCTCTGATCCTTTCCCCCCGCCCTGCCCTGGGCAGGGGCAGCAGCGCCGGGGGCGGCGGCGCCGGCAGGTAAAAAGGGGGGGGGGGGGGATTTGGGGGGGTTTTGGGGAGGGTTTGGGGAGAGTCCAAGGTTGGGGGTCTGGGTCCCAGGATGTGTGGGGGTCCTGGCTTTTTTGGGGGGGAGCTGGGTGCGGTAGGAGGAGGGAGTGGAGCACCCTAAGGATCCCCTCCGAGGATGCGTGGGTGGCTGGCTGGTGGAGCACATTGGGTGCACCCCAGCTAGGGGAGTGGGGGGCAAAATGAGGGGACCCCTCCCACAGTTTGTCATGGTGCTGGGTTGGGGGGGGCTTCAGGGTGGCAGATGGAGGGTGCCCCCCCATCACCCTTCCCCCTGCCCTAATTAAGTGGAGTTAATTGGGATGGGGGGTGGGGCAGCCAGATGGTGTTTGGGTGTGTCCCCCCCCTCACCCCTCCAAGATGGGGGAAGGGGCTCGGGGGGGGGGCCTTGGGGGAGGGTTAAGGGGTATGGGGGAGGTCTCAAGCGGTGGGGTGGGGGTCTCGCAGTCCTCTTATGGCGGGGTTGTGTTACTGGGGAGAGATGGGGAAGGGGACATGGGGGGGGTCACAGGGAGGGGGAGCATTGAGGGGTGTGTAGGGGGCCATGGGGGGTGGACATGAGGGGCCATGGGTGGAGGGGACACGAGGGGACCTGGATGTCCCACAGGGACCTGGCGCGGGCACTTTGCCCCCCACAGCACCGGGGCCCGGCCGCCCCCCACCACCCAACGAGGCCGGTGAGACCTCCCCCCACCTGGGGACAGGGATGGGGGTGCTGGGACGGGGACCACAAGGGAAGAGGATGCCGGGGAAAAGGGACACTGGGGTGGGGACACCGGGGAAAGGTTGGGACCTTGGGGCTGGGGACCCCAAGGGTGGGGACCTCGAGGGATGGGGACACTGAGAGGAGGCCCCAAGGGTGGGGACAGGAATGGGGACGGTTCCAGGGAAAGGGGACACTGGGATGGGGACCTTGAGGATGGGGACTCACACCTGGAGGGTCCCAGAGGTGACGACATGGGTGGGAACATCATGGAGACCCAAGCATGGGGTTCCAGAAGATGGGGACCCACCTGGAGACCATGGCTGATAAGACAGAGAGGTAGGGGGGCACAGGGAACAAGGGACAGGGACACAAAGCTGGGGATGCCACCTCAGGTGCCACCTTCTCTTTCCACCCTGGCTGCAGGCTGCCGCCAAGGTCCCCATCCCTGGAGCCTTGTCCCCATGGCGGCAAGGTCCTGCCCAGTTCTTCTGGCTGCCTGCCTGGCACTGCAGCTGGCCACAGGTGAGTGTGGGCACTGGTGCCACTGGTGGCACTGGGGATGGATGGGAGGAACCCAGTGGTGGTGGGTAGGATGAAGGTCTTGACCATGGGTGCCTGGAGGTGCGGAGACAAGGGACAGAGTCACCAGAGAATGGGGACCTAGGGAAGGGAAACCTGGAGAGGAAGGACCTTGGAGACCTGGGGCTGGGGATCTTGGAGGTGGCAGCCATGAGGAATGAAGGACCCTGGAGGTGGGGACCCAAGGATGGGGACCCAGGGGACAGGGCCACCAGGAGGGGGACCCTAGGGGTGGCAGCCATGAGAGATGGGGACTCAGGGGACAGGGTCACCGAGGAATGATGACTTGGGGAAGGGGACCCTGGAGATGAAGGATCATGGAGATGGGGACCCTGAAGTGAGGACCCAAGGGATGTGGTCACCAGGAAGGGGACCTTAGAGGTGGCACTATGAAAGACTGGGACTCAAGAGACAGGGTCACTAGGGAATGGTGACCTGGGGAAGGAAAACCTGAAGTTGGAGACCCAAAAATGGACACTTGGGTGTAGGAGACCCAGGGGAACAGCACCCACCTGGAGATGGAGGTCCAAGGAGGGGGACATGGGTGATGGGGACCTAAAGGTGTGGGAAGCAAGGGGTGGGCACACTGGAGCTGGGAACATGGGGACATTAAGGGATAGAGACCAGGGGATGGAGACATGGGGACATCAAGGTATGGAGACCTAGGAACGGGAACATGAGGACTTTAAGGTATGGAGACCTTAAGCCATGGAGACCTAAGGCTGAAGATCTGGAGATCCCATCAGGGGATGGGAACCCAGGGGATGGAGACCTTAAGCCATGGAGATCTGGGGATGAGGACATGGGGACCTTAAGTCGTGGAGACCAGGGGATGAAGATCTGGAGATGTTTGTCTGGGAGACAGAAATAGTCATCAGGGGGGGAGAACGCTGGAGCTGGGGCCTTCAGCCCGTGGATAGGGTGACAGGAGGTGACCATTGACATGTCCTCACGGTGGCGACAGCTCACGGTGATGGGTGCAGCAGCTTTGGGAACCTCTTCACGGAGATCATGGAGAACAGTGCCCACGGAAGCTTGGTGGCCCGGCTGCCGGGGGACACGGGCAACGGCGGACTCCAGCTCTGCCTGGCCGGCGCCGACGCCGTCTGGTTCTACCTGGATGGTCGCAGCGTCCGTCTCAATGTCTCGGAAGGAAGGACACTGGACCGTGAGGTGATGCCACCTTCTCCTTGAGTCCTTCTAGATCCATCCTTGGTCCGTCCTGAGTTCATCCATCCTGGCTCTGTCCGTCCCGTGTCTGTCAGCCAACCATCCTGGGTCCATCTTCCATCCATCCTGTGTCTAACCTCCCTCCCTCCATCCATACATCCATCCCTCCATCCATTTATTAATCCATCCAATCATCCATTTATTCATCCATCCATCCATCCTGTGTCCAACCTGCATTCACCGTCTGTCCATCCCTCATCCATCCCATGTCCATCTGTCAACCATTCTGGATCCATTTAGGGTCCACTTGGATCCATCTTCCATCCTTCCTGTGTCCAACCTCCACCTGTCTTCTCACCATCCCATGTCCATCCTCCAACTGTCTCGGGTCCATCTGGCTCCACCTTCTGTCCATCCTGAATTCATCCTGGGTCTACCTGGCTCCATCGTCCATGTATCCTGTGTCCATTGTCCAACCATCCTGGATCCTTCTTGGGCCCACCTGGCTCCATCTTTCATCCTTATTGGATCCATCCTGGGTCCATTTTGCATCCATCTATCCCATGATGATCCCAAGTCCATCTTCCAACCCTCTCAGGTCCACCTGGCTCCATCCTTTGTCATCTTCCATCTGTTCTGTGTCTAACCTTCATCCATCAGCTTCATGCATCCTGGTTCCATCCTCCAACCATCTTGGGTCCATTCTCCAACCATCCTGTGCCCATCCAGGGTCCATCCATCCAATTTCCTTCAATCCCATGTCCATCCTATGTCCCTTCTGGGTCCACCTACCTCCATCCCCATCCATCCCATGTCCATTCTCCTCCATGGACTCAAGATGGTCTTGAGTCCATCTTGTGTCCATCCCTGATTCTCTTCCACCTCGTGTCCGTCCCATCTCTATCTCCTACAACCTCATCCAACCAACATCTCCAACCCTCACCCAGCTGGGTGAAGAACCCCTGGAGGCCTCCTCCTCACCCAGCACTTTGTCCCCCTTTGCAGGAACTGGAGTCTCCAGTGCTGATGGTGGCCCTGACATGTGCTGAAGATGGCTTCTCCCCGGTATGGCCACCAAGGGATGGCCTCAAAGGGTGGTGAGTGCTCTGTGGGGAACTGTCCTACCTTGGATCAACCACCTCCTGTGTTCTCCAACAGGTTGAGTATAGGATCATTGTCCAGGTCCTCAACGAGAATGACAACAGGCCTCACTTTCAGGGGGCCACTGTCCTCACCCACAACATCAGCGAGGTGCTGGGATGGGCCACCAGGACCACCGTGGGCATGGGGACATGGGATGGGGACAGAGATAGTGCTGGGACACCAGGAGGCTGCTCACTCAAGCGGGGATGGGGTCACCCAAGAGAAAATGAGGTCACCCAGGAGGGGATTGAGACACCCAAGAGGATATGGGGTTACCTAGGAGGAAACTGAGACACCCCAGAGGGGATGGGGTCACCCAGGAGGGAATGGGGACACCCAAAAGAGGTGGAAACACCTAAGAGGGGATGAGGTCACCCAAAAGGAGATGAGGTCACCCTAAAGGGTTGGCATCACCCAAGAGGGACAGGGGACACCCAAGGGGGATGAGGTCACCCAAGAGGAGGTGGGGATACTGAAAAGGGGTTGGGGACGCCCAAAAGGAAATGAGGTCACCCAAGAGGGATGGAACACCCAAAAGGGAATGGGGTCATCCAAGAGGGATGGGGACACCCAAAAGCGGATGGGGTCACCCAAGAGGGATGGGGACACCCAAAAGGGAATGGGGTCACCCAAGAGGAGATAAGGACGCCCAGAAGGAGAGGGGGACACCCGAGAGAAGATGGAAACCTCCAGAAGGGCTGAGGTGACTTGGATGGGTTTGGGGACCAGCAGGGCGTTCCTGGGGGGTTGGCAGTGGGTGCTGGTGGGTGAGAGCTGGTGCCCCTCAGCTGGCAGCCGTGCACTCGGTGGTGTTCAGCACGCAGGCGGAGGACGCCGACGGGGACACCTTGATGTACGTCATCGACACGGCCTCGGTGAGCCCCGGAGGTGGAGATCAAGGCCCGAAGGGGCAACGCGAGGCCAGGGGCGGAGGTGGCGGGGGTGGGAGGCTGGGGGCCTTTCCAGCACCATCTGCCAGCCTCTTGAGTGCCACCCTCCTCACCTCGCCCCCAGCCCGACGCCAGGTTCTTCCGCATCGACCTGCCCAACAGCGGGAAGGTGGTGCTGGCGCGGGCGCTGGACTTCGAGAGCAGGCAGCAGCTGGAGGTGGTGGTCACAGCCGTGGTGAGGACCTCAGCACAGCTCCCAGCCCTTCACCCCAGCCCTGCTTTGCTTTGTCACCATGGGGATATGGAGCTCCATGGTCATGCCGGGGTCCTTCCTGATATCTTGTGGCTTCTGTGCTCGCCCCATGGCTCTGTGTTGCCTTTGACCATCCCCTCTTCACCCCATGTCCTTGTGGCCCTCGTGTCCATGCTGCCTCCACCCCATGGTCTTGTGTCCCTCACGTCCATCCCATCTTCATTCCATGTCTTTGTAGCCCTCATGTTTATCCCATCTTCATTCCATGTCTTTGTGTCCCTCATATCCATCCCACCTCCACCCCATGGTCTTGTGTCCCTCATGTCTATCCCACCTCCACCCCATGTTCTTGTGGCTCTCATGTCCATACCCATGTCCTTTATGTCCCTGCCACCTCCACCCCAGGCTGTCCCTGTGTCCTCCATGTCCATCCCATCTCCACCCCATGGTCCTGTTGTCTCCACCCCATGTCCTTGTATCCCTCATGTCCCTGCATCCATCATGTCCATCCCATGCCCATCATGTCCAACCCACCTCCACCCCATGATGACTGCATGTCCCTCATGCCTCTGCCACCAGCCATGGCTCCGAGGTCCTCCTGCCCACCCCATGCCCCACTCCTCTGCCTTCCCCAGGTCCCTGTTCCCACCCTCTGTGTCCCTTGTGTCCCTCATGTCCCTGTTGTCCCTGCTAATTGGGGGTGACATGATCCCATCAGCCACCATCACCTGCCCTCAATCCCCCTCATTTCCCTAATGGGCACCTGGCTGTCACCTCTTCCACCCCCTGGTGACAGTGGCCACCACCCAGCTGGGGGATGGCACCCTCCCACCACCTGCTGCCACCCACCCTGGCCTGTGTGGGGTTCCAAGTCCCATGGAGATCTTTGTCTGTTGGAGTTCCTTGTCCCCAGAAGGTTCCTGTGTGGAAGATCCTTGTCCCATGGGGGTCCTTGTCCCTTGAGAGTTCTTGTCCCCTAGGGGTCCCTGTCCCCAGAAGGTCTCTGTGTTGGGGACTTTTATCCCTTGAAGGTCCCTGTCCCATGGGAGTCTTTGTTCCCTGGAGGCTTTTGTCCATTGGGGGTCTTTGTCCCTTGAATGTCCTTGTCCCATGGGGTCACTGTTCCCAGAAGGTCCTTTTGTTGAGGACTGTCCCTGTCCTGAGGGTCTCTGTCCCATGAGTGTCCTTGTCCCCTTGAGGACCCTGTGTGGAGGGTCCTTGTCCCATGGGGTCCCTGTTCCCAGAAGGTCCCTGTGCTGATGATCTGATCCTTGTCCCATGGGTCTTTGTCCCTTGAAGGTCCCTGTGCCATGGGTGTCCTTGTCCCCTTGAGGTCCCTGTGCTGAGGGTCCTTGTCCCATGGCGATCTTTGTCCCATGGAGATCTTTGTCCCATGGTGGTCCTTGCCTGCAGAAGGTCCCTGTGCTGAGGGTCCTTGTCCCATGGTGATCTTTGTCCCATGGTGATCTTTGTCCCATGGAGGTCCTTGCCTGCAGAAGGTCCCTGCGCTGAGGGTCCTTGTCCCATGGTGATCTTTGTCCCATGGTGATCTTTGTCCCATGGAGGTCCTTGCCTGCAGAAGGTCCCTGTGCTGAGGGTCCTTGTCCCATGGAGATCTTTGTCCCATGGAGGTCCTTGCCTGCAGAAGGTCCCTGTGCTGAGGGTCCTTGTCCCATGGAGATCTTTATCCCATGGTGGTCCTTGCCTGCAGACGGTCCCTGTGCTGAGGGTCCTTGTCCCATGGAGATCTTTATCCCATGGAGGTCCTTGCCTGCAGAAGGTCCCTGCGCTGAGGGTCCTTGTCCCATGGAGATCTTTATCCCATGGTGGTCCTTGCCTGCAGACGGTCCCTGCGTTGCCAGCCCTTGTACCCTGATGCTTCCTGTCTCCTGGACGAGGTCCCTTCGGCTCTCCTGTGCTTCGGGTGTCCCACAGCAGGCTGTGTGGTGTGTGTGGTGGGGGGTGTATGTGGGGGGGGTGTGTGTGGTGGTGTGTCCGTGTGTGTCCCACCGTCCCTCTCCAGCTGTGCCCCGGTGTGCCGCCGGCTGTCCCTAGGAGATGAACACGAAGGAGCGGTTCAACGCCTCCGCCCGGGTGCGGGTGAACGTGCTGGACGGGGACGATCAGTACCCTCGCTTCCTGCCCTGCACCCCCCGCACCCACCACGGCCTCACCGTCTGCACCAGCCCCATCTACACTGCCAACGTCACCGAGGGACAGCTACAGGTCGGGCACGTCGCCACACCCGGCCCAGGGCGGCGGAGGGAGGGGGAGGAGAGGGTCTTGAGGTGGATGTGTCGCCCCCCAGCAGGGAGGGCCTCTGAGCTTCAGCCCCGGCTCTGTCTACGCTGAGGATGGGGACAGGGGCTTGAGGGCCACCATCACCTACTCGCTGCTGGCAGGTATGGGCAGGGAGGGGTGGGCAGGGAGGGGTGGGCAGGGGTGGGTGGGCGTGGGCACAAGGAAATGGGCACATGGACATGGGTGGGCAGGGGTGGGTGGGCGTGAGCACAGGCACAGGGAGATGGACACATGATTGTGGGTGGGCAGGGCAGGTGGGCATGGACACAAGGAGATGGACACAGGGACCTGGGTGGGCAGGGATGAGTGGGCATGGGCACAAGGAGATGGGCACATGGTTGTGGGTGGGCAGGGGTGGATGGGCATGGATACAAGGAGATGGGCACATGGTTGTGGGTGGGCAGGGGTGGGTGGGCATGCACAAAAGGAGATGGGCACATGGACATGTGTGGGCGGGATGCGTGAGCATGGGCACAAGGAGATGGGCGCATGGTTGTGGGTGGGCAGGGATGGGTGGGCGTGGGCACAAGGAGATGGGCACATGGGCATGGGTGGGCGGGGATGAGTGGGCATGGATACAAGGAGATGGGCACATGGTTGTGGGTGGGCAGGGGTGGCTGGTCGTGGACACAAGGAGATGGGCACATGGTTGTGGGTGGGCAGGGGTGGATGGGCATGCAGACAAGGAGATGGGCACATGGACATGGGTGGGCAGGGGTGCATGGGCATGGACACAAGGAGATGGGAACATGGATATGGGTGGGCAGGGGTGCGTGGGCATGGACACAAGGAGATGGGCACATGGTTGTGGGTGGGCAGGGGTGGATGGATATGGACACGAGAAGATGGACACATGGTTGTGGGTGGGCAGGGGTGCGTGGGCATGGACACAAGATGGGCACATGGTTGTGGGTGGGCAGGGGTGGATGGGCATGGACACAAGAAGATGAGCACGTGGACATGGGTGGTGGGCAGGGATGGATGGGCGTAGAAACAAGGAGATGGGCACATGGTCGTGGGTGGGTAGGGGTGGATGGGTATGGGTGGGTGGGCGTGGATGTGGACACAAGGAGATGGACACATGGACCTGGGTGGGCATGGAAATAGGTAAGCAGGGACAAGTGGACATGGTGGGCATGGGTAGGTTGGCATGGATGAGAAAGGACAGGCAGGCTTGGGTGGGCATTGGACATGGGTGGTCATGGATGTGGGCATGGGCATGAGAACATAGACACAAGGACATGGGTGGGCATGAATGGGTGGGCATGGATGGGTGGGTATGGACATGGTTGGCATAGACATGGGTGGGCATGAACATGATTAAGGAGGCTTCCCCCTCTACCCCCCATTCCCTGGTGCAGATTGTGCCAGTGGTGCCCATCCCAGGACCAGGGGGTACGAGTGATGCCCTTACTGTGTGTGGTGCCCACACCAGTCCAATCCAATTGCTGGGATCCAATTGTATAAAGGGATTGAATGGGGAGGGGGGGTGGCCCTAATCCCCTTCCCAGTCCTTCCCAGTACAGAGTGTGTGGTTGGGGGGGCTGTTACTGGGTGACCTGAGTGGGTTGTGGGGTCGTGCCCTCATAGGTGGGCACACTAGGCTGGCATTGAGGGGTCCAAACCACCCTTCCCCCTTCCTATATTGGTGCTCAAAGTGAAGTCAGGGTTGTGGGGGGGAGGGGGGGAACATAGAGGATGTCCCTTTGGGGAGGGAGTTTCCCACAATTCCCTGGGGTAGTGGTGAGGAGTTTAGGGGTGGGGAGCCCCATTTGAGGTCTTGTTGTCCCCCTCCAACCCCCAGGTCAGGAGAGCAGCAGGTTCCACATTGACAACATGACTGGGGCCATCACCTTGGTGAGGGCGGTGGAGAGCAGCAGGAGGACCCCAGCCATCAGCCTCAGTGTTATGGTGGGACTGGGAAGGGCACTGGGAGGTGCTGGTGGGGACTGGGAGGTGGTGGGAGATGGGGAAATGGGGTGGGGAATGTTTGGGGAGGTGATGGAGGGGGGACATTGGGTGAAGGAGGCTTGGGAAAGTGGTGGGTGTGGAGGTGAGGGATGTCTGGGGAGATGGAGGTTCCTGGAGAGAGGGAGGATCTCCAGGGTGAAGGAGACCTGGGGAGATGGAGGCTCCTGAGGAGATGAGGGATACCCAGGGAGATGGTGGCACCCAGGGACGTGGAGATGCCCAGGGACATGCCTGTGGAGATGCCCAGGGAGATGCCCATAGAGATGGATGATGCTGAGGAAGATGGTGGCACCGAGAGATGGATGATGCTGAGGGAGGTGGTGGCACCCAGGGACGTGGAGATGCCCAGGGAGATGCCCATAGAGATGGATGATGCTGAGGGAGACGGTGGCACCTAGAGACATGGAGATGCTGAGGGAGATGGTGGCACACAGTGATGTGGAGATGCCTGGAGAGCTAAATGATGATGCCTAGGGAGCCCATGGCATGGAGATGCCAAAGGAGGTGGTGGCACTCAACAAGTTGTTGGTACCTGGAGATGTTAGATGGCGCCCAGGGCTGAGGAACCCTCATGACATTGGTCCTGGTGGTGCTGCTGGTTGGCACCCATGGGTGGCAGGAGGTCAGAGGAAGAGGTGAGTGCCAGCCTTTCCTCCGCAGGCTTCGCAGGTGAACGATGCCAACAAGTTCGCGGTGACCCAGGCGGTGGTGAGGGTGCTGGCTGCCAACCGCTCCCCGCCTCGCTTTGCCCACTCCTCCTACCAGGCCTTCGTGCCCGCCGCTGCCCGCGAGGCCGCCCTGCTCCTCACCTTCGGCGGGCATGTGCTGGCCCTGCGTGCCCACGACCCTGACTTCCCTGAGGTGGGCACTGGGGTGGGCCTGGAGTGGGTATGGAGTGGGTGTGGGGTTGGCATGAGGTGGATGTGAGATGGGCACTGGGGTGGGTATGGAGTGTGTGTGGGGTTGGCATGGGGTGGGTGGGAGGTGGGTATGGAGTGGGTGTGGGGTTGGCATGAGGTGGATGTGAGATGGGCACTGAGGTGGATATGGAGTATGTGTGGGGTTGGCATGGGGTGGGTATGGGATGGGCATGAGAAGGGCACTGGGGTGGGTAAGGAGTGGGCACAGGGCTGGCATGAGATGGGTATGAGATGAGCACAGGGATGGATATGGAGTGTGTGTGGGGTGGGTATGGGATGGGCATGAGATGGGCACTGGGGTGGATATGGAGTGTGTGTGGGGTGGGTATGGGATGGGCATGAGATGGGCACTGGGGTGTGTATGGAGTGGGCACAGGGTTGGCATGAGGTGGATGCGAGATGGGCACTGGGATGGGTACGGGACAGGTGTGCGGTTGGCATGGGGTGTGCATGAGATGGGCACTGGGGTGGGTATGGAGTGGGTAGGGGTGTGGGTGAGGGTATGGGCAGGGGATGGGCATGGGGTAGGTGTGGGTTGGGCAGGGATGTGGGCACAGATGTGGGCAAGGGATGCGGGCAGGGGGGTTGGGCACAGGCAGGGGTATAGGCAGGGATGTGGGGTGGGGATGTGGGCAGGAGTATAGGCAGGGATTTGGGCACAGACAGGGATCTGGGCACAAAGAGGGGCAGAAGCAGGGGGTACAGGCAAGGGGCACAGGCAGGGCCTGAGGAGGGTCCCCCCGCAGGGGGTGAACCCCCAGGTGCGGTACAGCCTGCAGCTGCCCAGTGCCAACCAGAGCCAGGGGCACCCCCACGGGCACGGCCACCACCAGCTCTTCCAGGTGATGCCCAACGGCTTAGTGGTGGCCAGAGCTGACCTCCTGAGACCTGCCCAGACCTACCGCCTGCAGGTTACTGGGGGGAACTGGGAGAGACTGGGGGGACTGGGGAGGTGGGGGGGTGGGGGATGTTGGGGACACTGAGGGCACTGGGGGTACTGGGGTGGGGATATTGGGGGCACTGAAGGGACACTGGGCGGGAATTGAAGGGTACTGGTGGCACTGGAGGAGACTGGGGGCATTGGGGGTACTGGGGGCACTGGAGGGACACTGGGGGTACTGGGGAGGTGGGAGCATAGAGCGTATTTGGGGTACTGGCAGCACTGGAGGGGCACTGGGTGGGAATTGAAGGGCACTGGTGGCACTGGAGGGCATTGGGCATACTGGGGAGGTAGGGAATTGGAGGTATTGGGGGCACTGGGGGGGAACTGGAGGGCACTGGGGGTGCTGGAGGTACTGGGAGTACCGGGGAGGTGGAGGATATTGGAGACACTGGAGGGGCACTGAGGGGACACTGGAAGGGGGGCACCAGAGGTACTGGAAGGGGGGCACCAGGGGTACTGGAGGGACACTGGGCAGCTGGGGAGTAGCACCAGAAGAGCTGGGGAGAGCGGGGAGGGAGGGGCACCAGAATGATGGGGATGCACCAGAGAGAACTGGGAGTACTGGGAGTCACTGGAGAGGGTCCTGGGGAGGGACGTAATGGGGATGGGGACAGGGCGGGGGGTAACTGGAGCCAGCCCCCCCACACTCCCAGCACCACCAGTTTGGGTGCCCCCTCAGGTACTGGCACGGGATGAGGAGTCAGGGGAGACCTCGAACACCACTGTGGAAGTGGAGGTGCTGTGGCCAGGGCAGGCAGGTACGGACTGGGGATACTGGGAACACTGGGAGGGTGCTGGGTGCCCCCCAAGGGGCTCTCCTGTGCCCCATTACCCCATAACCCCCCCAAAATGGGGTTCCCTGTGCCCCCATTACCCCATAACCCCCCAAAATGGGGTTCCCAATACCTCCATTACCCCATAACTCCCCCAAAATGAGGTCCCCTGTGCCCCCATTACCCCATAACCCCCCAAAATGGGATTCTCTGTGCCCCCATTACCCCATAACCCCCCCAAAATGAGGTCCCCTGTGCCCCCATTACCCCATAACCCCCCCAAAATGGGATTCTCTGTGCCCCCATTACCCCATAACCCCCAAAATGAGGTCCCCTGTGCCCCTATTACCCCATAACCCCCAAAATGAGGTCCCCTGTTCCCCCATTACCCCATAACCCCCCCAAAATGGGGTCCCCTGTTCCCCCATTACCCCCCAAAATGGGATTCTCTGTGCCCCCATTACCCCATAACCCCCAAAATGGGGTCCCCTGTGCCCCCATAATCCCCCAAAATGGGGTCCCCTGTTCCCCCATTACCCCCCAAAATGGGATTCTCTGTGCCCCCATTACCCCATAACCCCGCCGAATGGGGTCCCCTGTGCCCCCATAATCCCCCAAAACGGGGTCCCCTGTGCCCTATTGCCCCATGATCCCCCCAAAATGGGGTTCCCACTGTCCCCTATTTCCCTGTGCCCCCCCAAACTGCTCTCCCCCCTCCCCCCACAACTCTTCTCTCTGTCTCCTCACCCCACCTCTAACTCTCCTCCTCTTCCCCCCCCCCGCAGCTCCCCGAGACCCCTCAGAAGTGGGGGGGTCAGGTCGGACCCCCCTAAATCCGGGGATTCTGGGGGGGGGGCTGGGGGCCCTTCTGCTCCTCACCATCACCATCCTCTTCCTCGCCCTGAGGGTGCTGAGGAAGAGGCAGCGGCAGCAGCAGACAGCAGACAGAGCAGCCCTGGCCATCGAGAAGCACCCCAACGTGGTAGGGGAACCCCAAAACCGACCACCTCCCACTCCACCCCCCCTCCCTCCCTGAACCCCTAAAATCCCTTCCCCTGGGACCCTCAGATTCAACCCTGGATTTCCCCTGGTCGTCAAACACAACCTTAACTCCCCCTCCCCAGGGCTTCACTGCAACCTCAAAGCTATCCCTGAACCCCTAAATTCCTCCCCCAGCACCCCCAAAATTCCCACCCTGCCCCCCACCCCCCACCCTGTCCCCTATGACCTCCCCCCTAATGCCATAACTCCCCCCTTGCACCCCCAAATTCCTCCCCAGATTCCCCAGGACATCAAACACAACCTTGGACACCCACCCCCCCAAGTCTCCACTGTACCCACAAATCCACCCTTGAACCTCCAAATTCCTCCCCCAGCACCCCCAAATCACCTCAGGCCCACGAATTCCACTGCGAGTCCCCCCAACTCCCCCCTGACCCCTAAATTCCCATCCCAGACCTCCAAATTTCCCCCCCAGAACCCCCAAATTCCCCTCCTCCCATCCCCTAAATTCCCCCTCAGGCCCCCTAATTCCCCCCAGACCCCTAAATTTCCCTCCTGGACACCCCCCCCCCCCCCCCCCCAGACTCTCAAATTCCCCCCAGCACCCCCAAATTCCCTCAACCCCCAAATATTGCTCACTGTGCCCCCATATCCCCCCCTCAGACCACCAACCCCCCTCCCTCTAATTCCCCTCCAGATCCCTAAATTGCCCCCACAACACCACCCCTAGACCCCCAAATCCCTTTGCACCCCCAAATCCCCCCCAGACCCCTAAATTCCCCTCTCAGACCCCCCCAATTTCCCCCCTCATCATCCCCAAATTCCCTCCCAGACCCCTAAATTCCACCTTCCCCCAAATATTCCTCACAGTGCCCCCAAATTCTCCCTACAGACCCCTAAATTCCACCCCCCAGCACCCCCACATTTCCCCACCTAGACCCCACAACCCTCCCTGCCACCCCAAAATCCTCCACAGACCCCTAAATTCCCCCTTCCCCCACTAACCACGCCCCCAAATCCCTGGGTCTACATCTCAGGGGCGGGGGGGGATAATGTTGGGGAGTGTCCCTAAATTTTGGGGTGGGAGAGGGGTCTGAAAAAGAGGGGGTACAGCCCCCCCCCCCAAGTGACTCCTGTGCCTTCTCCCACCCCAACAGAGCCTGAGGTGGTTCCAGCCGGTGAGTTTTTGGGGTGGGGGCCCAAGAGACCCTCCCCAAGCCCTGAAACTGGGGGGTGGCTGCTCTGAGCACCCCCAGAATGGGTCCTTTTTTTGGGGGGGGGGGGGGGCTGGCAGGGTGGGGGTTGGGGGAGGGAATTGGGGGGGGGAAGGGTCTGAGCTAGGGGCAGGGTGAGGGTGCTGAGGGGAGAGAAACTGGGGGGGTCCCTGGGAGGGGCAAATAGGGGGAGTGGTTCTTGAGCTCGGTGGGGGGGGGGGGAAGTGGGGGTTTCGGGGTTGGGGGGAGTCACAGTGCTGGGAGGGGTAGAAATGGGGGGGGGAAATACTGGGAGGCACTGGGATGCGCTGGGAGAACACTGGGATACACTGGGATGCACTGGGAGAAACTAGGAGGTAGTGAGTGGGCTCGGGGGGGGCACTGGGAGGGTACGAGAAGGGCACTGGGATGCACTGGGAAGGCACTGAGATGCGCTGGGAAGGCACTGGGATGCACTGGGAGAAACTAGGAGGATTGTGAGTGGGCTCGGGGGGGGACACTGGGATTCACTGGGAGGAGCACTGGGAGACACTGGGGGTCACTGAGAGGGTTCTGGGAAGCACTGTGGGGGGCACTGATGTGTACTGGGAGCACTGGTGGGGTCCTTGGTGGGGTCCTTGTACTGGGGGGTTCCCCTGTGCCCGGCAGTGGGGGGAGGGTCCCATTACTGGGGGGGGTGTCTCATGGTGGGGGGGGGTCTCATGGGGGGATCTCATGGGGGGGTCTTAGGGGAGGTCTTGGGGGTAGTCACGGGGGGGTCTCATGATGGGGGGTTTCATGGTGGGGGGGATCTCATAGGGGGGTCTCATGGGGGTTTATGGGGGGTCTCATGGGGGGTTTTATGGTGAGGGGGACCTCATGGGGGGGATTATGGTGGGAGGGATCTCATGGTGGGGGGTTTTACGGGGGGGGGGCTCATGGGGGCAGTCCCTGACATTTGTTTTTCTGTGCCCTCCCACAGGTCCCTGCTGGCAAATCGCCCCCGAGCCCCCCCAGCCTTTATTACCCCAACGAGGGCTACAGCGATGGGGGGGCCGGGGAGGGACCCCCGTCACAGCCTCCTCCCCCACCCCCAGCTCCCCAGCCTCCCCCCAAACCTCAGGCCAATTCCGTGCGGGGGGTGGGGGCCGTGGGGAAGCCGGGGGGGTCCCCAGTAGGAAATGGCAGTGGGGGGGCATCTCCAGAAGGTTCCCCTCCCCCCCCACCCCCCCCACCCCCTCCACCAGTAAGTCCCAGCCCTCCAAGTCCTTCAGTAGAAGCTTCTGGGGGGGGGTATGGGGAAGTGGCGGCGGGGGGCAGCCCCACTTTGAGTGGGGGGGGACTGGGGGGGGGTCGTCGTGTTGGGGGGGGGGGCCCGGGGGTGTTGCCGGCGTTAGAGGAGGTGAGCGAGGAGAGTCTGGAAGAACTGGGGGATACCGGGGGGGCACTGGGAGGAGACCCCAGGGCGCACCCCCCGGCCCTGCTGCAGCTGCTGGAGGATTCCATCGAGTGCTGAGGGGGGCGGGGGGGGACGACTGGGAATTGCGGGGGGGAGTGGGCTTGGCTCCAATAAAGGTGTTGGGATGGCACCGGTAAAGAGCTGGAGTGGTAGCTGGGGGGGCACTGGGAGGCAGTGGGTGGGCACTGGGGTGGCTACAGCCGCTGGTCTTCAGCCCCTGGGGAGCACTGGAATGCATCGGGAGGATACTGGGCAGGCACTGGGGAGCACTGAGGGGACACTGGGAGGATACTGGGAGACACTGTAGCAGTTACAGTCCTTTGTTCCTCTCTCCTGGGGGCACTGGGGGGCACTGGGAGGGTACTAGGCAGCATTGGGAAGGTACTGGGGCAGCTACAGCCCCTGGCCCTGCTCTCCTGGGGGCACTGGGAGGTACTGGGATGCACTGGGAGGGCACTGCGACGTACTTGGTATGCACTGGGAAACACTGGTTGGGGCCCTGGGGGGCACGGGTACGCACTGGGATACACTGAGAGGGCACTAGGAAGGCACTGGTCCGTACTGGGAGGCATTGGGAAGGGTTCCACAACCCCGCCCCTCCCCACGTGGACTATTCCCCGCGCTCCGCCTCACTGGCCACGCCCCCAAGGGGGCGGAGCCCCTGAGACCACGCCGCTTAGCGGGTTCACGCTGTCGGGAACTGGGAATGGACTGGGATGCATTGGGAGAGGGCACTGGGAAGCACTAGGAGGTACTGGGAGGTAGTGGGAGAGGACTGGGATACATTGTGAGGGCCCCCGGTGCTCCCCCAGTGCTTTCCCACTGCTGCCTCACTGCTTCCCAGTGCTCCCCAGTACCACCTCAGTGCTTCCCAGTACCCTCCCAGCGCCCACTCAGTGTCTCCCAGTACTTCCCAGTGCCTGCTCAGCGCCCTTCCAGGGTCCTCGGGGTGCCATGAGGGTACCTTGGGTGGTATAAGGGGTGCCCTGGGTGCCACTTTGGGGTCCTTTAGGTACCATGGGGGTCTCTTGAGTGCCATGCAGGTGCCCTTGGGTGCCATGGAAGTCCCTTGGGAGTTATGAGAGTGCCCTGGGTGCCACTTTGAGGTCCTTTTGGGTGTCATGCAGGTGCCCTTGGGTGCCTAGGGGTCCCTTGGGTGCCATGAGGGTGCCCTAGCTGCCACATTGGTGTTCTTTGGGTGCCATGGGGATGCCCCTGGGTGCCATGAGAGTCCCTTGGGTGCCACAGGAGTGCCAATGTGTCACCCTTGGGTGCCCTCCCCCTGTGCCATGTCCCTGGGTGCCCCTTGGGCTTAAGCAGCTTCTGTGTCCCTGTCACTAATCCCTGCCTCAGCCACTGCCAGCACTCAGGGTACTGGTGTGTGCTGGGGTGTACTGGTGCGTAGTGGGAGCACCTGGTGTGTACTGGGGTACACTGGGTGGCACTGGTGTGTACTGGGACCACTGGGACCACCGGTGTGTGCTGGGAGCACTGGTGTGTACTGGTGTATTGGGACCACTGGGGAGCACTGGTGTCTACTGGTGTGTACTGGAGTGGCATGGGAGCACTGGATAGCCACTGGTTATACTGCTAGCATTGGGGTCTACTGGGTTATACTGGGAACACTGGGGGAGCTTCACCCCTGACCATTTACACCCACACACATTTCCTCCCCTGCTCTATTTTTATTCCCCTCTTTTTTACCCCACATGTCTCCCTCAATTTTTGACCCCAAATTTTTTACCCCCCATTTTTTACTCCCCATGTCCCCCCATCGACCTTTTACCCCCCATTCTCCCCTTTTTCCTCCCCCCACGTTTCCCCCCCCATTTTTTACACCCCCCATTTTAGCCCCCCACTTCTCCCCCATTTTAGCCCCCCACTTCTCCCCCATTTTTTACACCCCTCATTTTTACTCCCCCATTTCCCCCTGACTTTTTTACACTCCCCCCGCATTTTTTGCCCCCCCCCCAGGTTTTTTATGCCCTCCAATTTTACTCCCCCCATTTCTTACTCCCCCCCCGTTTTTATACCCCTACCACCCCCCATTTTTCACCCCTGTTTTTTATCCCCTGTTTTTAGCCCCCCCAATTTTTTACCCCCGATTGCCTTCCATTCCCCCCCCAATTTTTTACCCCAAATTTTTTAACCCCCATTTTTTTGCTCCCTCAATTATTTTAGCCCCCAATTTCTCCCTTCCCCTCCAATTTTTTACCCTGATG